>NC_018318.1:542741-610423 GCF_000234665.1 Leishmania mexicana MHOM/GT/2001/U1103
GAGGCGTGTAGTGCGTAGAGGGTGACGCAGGGACCGTGCTCAGGTGACCGAGTCGGCGCACTGCTGGAGCCTGCGCCCTTCGCTGCTTCGCACCACGCGATGGGGGGGGGAGCCTGTGACGGCGCGGGGGAGGGACGTCGAGCAGAGTTTGAGCGCGTACTGCACGGCCGCCCCGGTGCACGTGGAAGTCAACGTCTACTTGGCTGCATCGGTTTCTGTTTCTTTTGTGTTTATGCGGTACCGCACCATTCTGCGCACCATCACCGACATGAGCACGCGCGTCCCGCTTCCTCTTTTCTTGTTGTGACGCCGTATTGGTGATGCCGTGGCGGGTGCCTTCTCTGTTCATGTGCGAATTATGGATTCACATATACGTCCACACAGCACAGACAACACACACATATATATATGTAGATATATGTATCGAGAGGATTACGTGGAGTGAGAGACGGCGATGATCGTAGTGATGGTGATGGGTGCTTTGTCGCATCCCCCTCCCTCTGCACGTTCCTTTCTGTGGTGTGTGTATGTGTGTTGTTTCTCTGACGTATGTGCGTGTTCACCATCGTGTGCCGTGTCCTCGCCGTCTGCGGGGTAGCTTTGCGTTCTTGTCGGCCCTGTTGTTGTGATGTCGTGCCACTGTATGCGGTGACAACAGCCGGTGCGCGAGAGGGAAAGAAAAGCTTCTAGGAAGTAGTGCCGCAACGTGAGCAAGAAGGAAAAGAGAACCCACACGTGATGTGGTGTGCGTGCGTGCGGGCCAACACTCGGATCCACACGGACGGACTGACATGGACGGGACGACATGGGCGGGCTGACATCCCTTTGAGAGTCTGTACTCACGATCTTCTAGTCAACGCAAGCGTCAGAGGGCGAAGAAAGCGGGGGACGGGGGTGTTGGTCTTTGGCGTAGGCCAGGGCCTTATTGTGCCGCCGCCTCTCCTCCCTCTCCGCCTCAGCTCTCTTCCACCTGCTGCTGGATCATCTCTCCACTGTCTGAGGGCCTTTCCACCTCACCTGTGCCTCTGCTCATCCGCCTTCCCGCACGTACTAAGAGCCACACGAACGCACGCACCCACACCGGCGTGTGTCCCATTCCTGCTTCCCTCTTGAGTCCGATGTACAATCCGGCGCTACCCAACCACTACCGCGACGTCGTCTTTACGTCGTATGTCCGCCGGCGCCAACGCGAGGAGGCGGCGGCCGCACAGAAGCAGCGGCAGCCGAACGCGCTCGCCTCGGCGCTGTCTGCGTCGTCGCACGTCGCACCGCCCATGGCATCTGCGAGCGCGCCACTGCTGGGCCTTTCGGCAGAGGAACTTCACCAGCACCGTATCAAGGAGAGTGCTGCCCTCGGCATCCAGCGGGCGGTGATGATGGAGAAGGAGGCCCTCGAGGTGGAGCACAAGAAGCGCAAGCTCGAGGGAAGCGATGCCCGATCTCGCATCAGCAGTCGCCTCGACAAACTCAAAGCGTTGGCGGCGAAGTCAAAGGCGGTGACAGGTGTGTCGGTCTCCGCTGACGCTGGTGACGCTGTGTTGCAACCAGACGGCCCGACATCGCCAACGTCGTCTCAAAAAACATCGTCGTCGTCGTTCGCCGCCGAAGCAGCACCGTCTGCTCCGCTCATGTTCCAGCGCTCCTCCCTTGCGGCGGGTGGGTATGTCATGGCCGCGGCCGACCCATCCCTCCCAGGCATGCTGCTGCGCACCAGCACACGGTCTGCTGTCCAAGGAAAGCCGAGCTCTACGCTTCTCCTGCGCTTCCTTCATGATAGCCCCGTGCTGGGGTGGAGTGAAGCCGCCATCGCAGAGGCGTCTACCTTGTCCTCGGCGGAGTCGTCCCTGTGCGCACCGGTGCTGACGCAGGTGCAACAGCTATGCCGCCGGTTCGGATTTGTGCGTAGCATGGCCGCACGTGTGTATGCCGAGGATGTCGTCACCGCAGCCCTCGCACGCTCACGTTCACAGACCAGCGTGGAGACCCAAGTGCCGTCTGCCGAGGAGGTCCGGCGGGAGCAGTTGCGCGTGTGGGTGCGCTTCGACAGCGTCACGGAGGCCTTCAAGGCGGCGGAGAGTCTCGCGAAGGAGGTGTCGCCTGCCACACCGGCTGGTCGACCTGTGTTCGCGGTGGCTTTCTACCCGACTGGCCTCTACGACTCGGACGCGCTGGAGCTGCGTGAGGAGGACCTGCTGGCCCCCGCTGCGTGAAGGGGGAGAGAATGGGGCGGGAAAGACGACAGATACTGCACACAGAGAGAGAGGAAGGCGTGTGTTTGTGCCGTCTTCCCATCTTCCACCACCTCCTTGCGCGACCAGATCCCGTCGTGATACGGAGAGCACATGGCTCTCGCTCCTACTTTGGTATTCTGCACCTTTAATCGTGTCTTCTTGCCTCCCTCTCGGGCAGAAACCTACGCACCCTCTCTTGCTCCGGCGGCTTCATGGGCCCTCGCCTCTCCGTCCATGAGCGGCACCTCCACACCAACCAGCGAAGATGAGAACGAATCGTGCATGGATACCCTGGTGCCATACGCTTTTCGCCTACCTTTGCGTCACCTTCCCTCCTGCGTGATCGTTGACTTCTCGGTGGACAGCACTGGAGTTGAAACCATCGACCGCTGCCAACTGATCGTGTGCGCGCGCTTTACCGTGCGTTCTTCGCTCGCTTTTGATATTCTGATCTCCCGATGACGCAGTGCGTCTGTGTGTGTGAGGGGGAGGAAGGGGCGCACGTCAGTGTGTGGCATCCAGGGTCCACTACCCACATGCTGTGTGGGGGTAGGCCAGGCAGCCCCCGCCGCCCCTTACCCCTGCCAATGCCGAGCCGCCGCTTCCGGTGGTGACGGGGTCAGGCGCCGATAGCGTAGGGTGCGGCGAGGTCCTGGATGGCGCCGCGTCGGAGCGGCCCGTCACGGTGGGCACGTCTGCGCCATCCGTGCGGCGGGCAGAGTGCCGGCGTGACTGGAAGGCATCTGACCGGGCCCCCACACGGCCCGCTGGTGGTGAGGCGCCTGGGCCACCCCGAGGAGGACGCGCCACGTGGCGGCCGGCACAATGGGGTGCGGTGGGAGTGGGGGAGCGGCTGTGAGGGGACATGCGAGGCGTGTAGTGCGTAGAGGGTGACGCAGGGACCGTGCTCAGGTGACCGAGTCGGCGCACTGCTGGAGCCTGCGCCCTTCGCTGCTTCGCACCACGCGATGGGGGGGGGAGCCTGTGACGGCGCGGGGGAGGGACGTCGAGCAGAGTTTGAGCACGTGCTGCACGGCCGCCCCGGTGCACGTAAAGACGAATGTAGGGACGCGGAACAGAAAATCTACTCGGATTGTCGGACTTGAGAAGTCTAGTGGGCGGCGCACACGCTCGGCACCATCGCCGACCTCTCCCTCCGGCTGCCTCGTCTAACGTTATGCACATCTCCGCCTCTTTCTACGTTCATGTCTTCTGTTCGTTTTGGTTGTGGTTGTTGGGATGGTGATGGTGGAACACGTGCCCGCACATCCACGTACGCATGGGTACGTGCACATTGGTATAAACTCGGGGCTTTTGTGATTTGATCCCTTCATAGATATCTGACATCACTGCGTCCCGTCTTCGTTTCCTCGCCGCGTACACCCAGAGAGAGAGACAGACACGCGACAGAACACTCAGGCCGGCGCACCCGAGTCTTTAGCAGTCTCTAACTCTCCCGCTCTCTCTTGGTCTGCCTCTGCTCTTACTGCCTTGCAGCCAAACCACCTCGTCTTCGTCCGTCTTCGGCCTCTCACCGTTGGTATCGCCTCCTGCTCGCGTGTGTTCCTCGTCCTGCTCCTCTACGTGAACGATCGACTCGACGGCCTCGTCTCCACCCCTCCCCCTCCCCATCGTTTCGCATCACCTCTCAGAGATGGCGTCGCTCATCCCCACCCTGGCTGAGCAGGACCCGGAGCTGGCGAACATGATCGAGCTTGAGATGAGCCGTCAGTTCCGCGGCTTGGAGATGATTGCCTCGGAGAACCTGACGTCCAAGGCGGTGCTGGAGTGCCTCGGTTCTACCCTGACGAACAAGTACGCTGAGGGTGAGCCTGGCAACCGCTACTACGGTGGCACTGCATTCGTCGACATGGTCGAAAACCTCGCCAAGAAGCGTGCCCTGTCCGCCTTCAGCCTCGACCCGGAAGAGTGGGGGGTCAATGTGCAGCCCTACAGTGGGTCACCGGCAAACTTCGCCGTCTACACGGGTCTGCTGGAGCCGCACAGCCGCATCATGGGCCTTGACCTGCCCAGCGGCGGCCACCTCACCCATGGCTTCTACACGCCGAAGAAGAAGGTGAGCGCGACGTCTATCTACTTCGAGTCCTTTCCATACCATGTCAAGGAGGACGGCCTGATCGGCTACGACGCTCTCGAGTCCGTCGCGCTGGTGTTTCGACCTAAGATGATCATCGCAGGTGCCTCGGCGTACGCGCGTGACTTCGACTACGAGCGATTCCGTCACATCTGCGACGAGGTGGGCAGTCTTCTGTTCATGGACATGGCCCACACGGCCGGTCTAATCGCCGGTGGCGTGCTAAAGTCACCGTTCCCGTATGCAGATGTGGTGACGACGACGACTCACAAGTCCCTGCGCGGGCCGCGTGCTGGCATGATCTTCTATCGCAAAAAGGATCGCCAGGGCAACCCCACGGACCACGAGAGTCGCATCAATCAGGCAGTCTTCCCTGGCTGCCAGGGCGGCCCGCACGAGCACCAAATCGCCGCTATCGCCACACAGATGCGGGAGGTGTGCAGCCAGGAGTGGAAGGCATACGCCGTGCAAGTGCAGAGCAACGCCCGCGCATTGGCAGCCGCGCTAAGCTCCAAGGGCCACGTGTTCGTTTCTGGTGGCACAGACAACCACCTGCTGCTGTGGAATGTGCGGGTGCACGGGCTGACCGGTAGCAAGATGGAGAAGCTACTCGACGCCGTCTCCATCTCGGTCAACAAGAACACTATCCCTGGCGACAAGAGTGCCATGACGCCTGGCGGCATTCGCATTGGCACTCTGGCGCTGACTTCTCGCGGCATGGTGGAAGCAGACATGATCACCGTCGCCGAGTTCCTCGACCGCGCCATCGTGCTGGCCAAGCAAATCCAGGCAGGGATGAACACGGTGAAGCTGAGCGACTTTGTCGAGGCGCTGCAGACGCACGCCGGCGTGGCCGCCCTCCGCACGGATGTGGAGGCCTTCGCGACCACCTTTGCGATGCCCTCCTTTGATGTGGAGCGAATCAAGTACAAGGACAGTCTGCCCGGAGAACATTGACGGAGCCCTGAAAGAAACTTTGAGAAGGTCTGTGATCTGCACTCGTGGTGGTGTACGTGTTTAGACGTGTGCCGCATATGCACTGTCTGCTAAGCGAGCGGGAGGAGTGGGCAGACGGGAGGGGGTCGAGCATGGTAGAGCGAGCGGGCGGGGCTGCATCGGTAGTGATGAGTGCGGCTGCAAAACCGCCGGTTTATTTCGCTCTGCTTCGACAAGATGTAACGTCGCCACAAACGTTCCGTTGGTAACGAGCCACGTGGCGGGGGATGTGCGGTTGCATCCTCTTGTGGCGCGCGCGTCGACTTCGCCATCTCTCCATAGCCCCGGATACCCCTTGTGATTCTGCACGGCCACTTCCACCACCGTTCCTGCGCCACACGCTAGGTGTCCAACACCACGTCGCTGCACACACTATTCGCCCGAACGTTTTGTTTTCTTTTGCGTCGGCTCGTTTTTGTTTTTCACTCGTTGAGTTCAGGAGTCAAGCGGTTGGTGAGTCGTGTCAGGCGTACTCGCGCACACCCGCACACGCAGCGTATACCCATGTCTAGAGGGTGACAGACAGCGGCTGAGACAGACTTCGCGCCGGGAAGGGTGATGCAGTGCGAGGAGGAGGAGTGAAGAGGGCGAAGATACACAGCGAGGTAAACAAAGTGAGGAGCGATGCGCGCAGGTTAAGAATCTCTTGTGGTAATACAGTTGAACGATAACCTGGCTCTTGAGGTGAGCTGTGCAAGCACATCCTTTCGCCCCTCTCCCTCCCTCGAGTCTCTCGTTCTACACCGAAATCCCGCTTGCTCCACCTGTGCGCGTGTCTGTCACAGGATCACTACATCTTCTCCGTTGTGCCTCCACGCACACACATATATTTATATATACGGTCACCCTCTATTTATCGTTATCCTTTTTTGTGTCTCCGTCTGTCTGCCGGTGTGCGTGTGTGTGTGTGTGCAGCGGTCAGACGGAGGGTGACGGACGACGGGTCAGAGAGAGAAAAAGCCCATCCTGAATAGATGAGGTGGCGGCGGAGGTCCACCGAAGCCCTTCTCTCTCCATCCTTTCCCCCTCTCTCCTCAGACTACAAGGGCCGTGCCTCCTGCTAACGCCACTGTCAACGTCTGCGGAGGTTTATTTACCCATTCACGCAGACAGGCGGAGGTGGAAGACACCTTTCCATACGCGCACACATGTCTCGCACAGACACAGCCCGGCGATCCTTCTGCCCTTTACGGCGACAGCAGGCATGGAGGGGGAAGTCGTCTTTACCGCAAGAATATGTAGACACTGGCAAAGTAAAACGGAGAGCAGACGCACTTCGCTCTCCTCAACTCGCTGATGATAGTGCGGAAGGCGAGATGTGTTGCTACCAACCGAGAGAGGTTTGCGGATTCGACGCCCATGAGCTCCCGATGCCGCCTTCAATTGGTTGATATTTGAACCTATCCACTTGCAACCGTGCAGCACGTGCTCAAACTCTGCTCGACGTCCCTCCCCCGCGCCGTCACAGGCTCCCCCCCATCGCGTGGTGCGAAGCAGCGAAGGGCGCAGGCTCCAGCAGTGCGCCGACTCGGTCACCTGAGCACGGTCCCTGCGTCACCCTCTACGCACTACACGCCTCGCATGTCCCCTCACAGCCGCTCCCCCACTCCCACCGCACCCCATTGTGCCGGCCACCACGTGGCGCGTCCTCCTCGGGGTGGCCCAGGCGCCTCACCACCAGCGGGCCGTGTGGGGGCCCGGTCAGATGCCTTCCAGTCACGCCGGCACTCTGCCCGCCGCACGGATGGCGCAGACGTGCCCACCGTGACGGGCCGCTCCGACGCGGCGCCATCCAGGACCTCACCGCACCCTACGCTGTCGGCGCCTGACCCCGTCACCACCGGAAGCGGCGGCTCGGCATTGGCAGGGGTAAGGGGCGGCGGGGGCTGCCTGGCCTACCCCCACACAGCATGTGGGTAGTGGACCCTGGATGCCACACACTGACGTGCGCCCCTTCCTGCCCGTCACACTGCATCGTCATCGGGTTGCCGATGGCGCTGCGGGAATGGCTGAGAAGCACGATAATGGCGGCTTGTTGTGCTTGCATGCGTTTTCTCTGTCATGCCGAACGTAGTTAGTGCAGTGCTAGCGTGTACTCCCCTTACATCACCCTCTGTCCTTCCCTCTTCTCCTCTATGCAATATATGTGCGTGTGTGTGCTCACCTGATCTGTGGTGCCCTTGCGAGCTGCTGTGTGGCACTGCGCCTCACCGTTGATGGTTCTCGTGCTCGTGCAGATCTGCATCCCCTCTCTTGCTGCACGTTGACCACCGCTCTCCGTGCGGGGAAGTCTCATCGGACTTCGTAGCGCCGCACGCACTCGGACGGTTCTGATTTCCTTTCTGTGCTGTTCTCCATTGCGTTCCTTAGGGTGTCTCGCAGGTGTTTATGATGCTCCGTAGCAGCAACCGTATTAGAAGCTGTCGCTGGCGCTACATCCGGGCAGCGCACACGGCACTTCTGTGCAGCCTACTCGTTGTGATGTGCATTGGTGGCCCTTCAGCAGTCTACGGAGTCGAGGCGGACGATGATACGCTCCGTCTCTTGCTAGCTGCAGGGGATAAGGCACTAGGCCAGGGGCGCGCACACTATGGGGAGGCGCTCTCAAAGTATACCGCTGTCCTCACTCGATGGCCCAAGAGTGAACGTGCGCTGTACAGTCGCGCAGAGCTGTACTCGATGATGAGGGAGCGGGCGACAGCGCTGGACGACCTGAACACGCTCCTGACGATCCACAAGGATCATCCGCAGGGATTGGCGCTGCGCATGTCGCTGAACACGCAGCTGGGAAATCTCGTGGACGCGCATCGTGATGGGAAGCACCTGGTTCGCGTCTATAAAGCGCTAAACAAGCCCGATAAGTCACATCAGATGTCAGAGAAGGTGCGCCGTCTCGAGCACTACACGACACGTTGGACGGCGTTGTCGGATTTGTGGTCGCAGCCTGTGGGGACATACAATGCGGCCTCCAACGACGCAGTACTCATGCGCAAGTACAGGGAATGCGTCGACCTGCTCGCGAAAATCATTCTCGAGTTTTCGATGGACAGCGTAGAACTTCGTCTGCGCCGTGCCGCCTGTGCTCTGGCAGCTGAAGATAACATCGCCGCCACGCAGGAGCTCAAGTACGTCACACAGCGCAGCCCACAGAACCTCGACGCCATCGCCCTCAACGCGCAAGCCCTGCGCGGGCTCGGCGCGCTGGACCAGTCCATGTCGGAGCTGCGTCGCTGCCTCAACCTCGATCCCGAGTACGCCCCGTGTGCAAGTCTGCACAAGCTGATCCGTCAGCAGCAGCGCATGATAAAGAACATAGAGAAGAGGTTGCAGGACAAGAAATTTGAGGCTGTAGTTCAGCTAATCGCCGAGGCCCGCGCAGCGGAGCCGCACGCGCCGTACGAAGAGCAGCTGGCGGCGTGGCACTGTGAGGCGCTGGTGAATTTGCGCAACACAGACGAGGGCATTCGTGTGTGCCAGGCGCTCGTGGACCGCTACGACGGCGCGAACAGTCCTACCGTCTTTGATGCATACATCCGCCTGGCAGAGCTGCACCTGCTCGACGACAACATAGCCGCAGCAGAGGCAGCGCTGCAGAAGGCGCGCGAGCTGCGACAGCACGACGGCAAGGTGGAAGAGATGCGAGTGAAGATCGAAAAGCTAAAGCGCACTGGCACCCGCAAGGACTACTACAAGATTTTGGGTCTCAAGAAGACAGCGTCAGCGCAGGACATTCGACGTGCATACCGCAAGCTAGCCAAGTCAAGTCACCCAGACCAGCTGCGCTCGAAGGACATGACGGACAGGGAGCGCGAGAAGCAGGAGAGGATGTTCCGTGACGTGAACGAGGCTAAAGAGGTTCTGCTGGACGAGGAAAAGCGTGCCCGGTACGACAATGGCGAGGATGTGAACCAGCCAGCTGGGCAGCGGGGCGAGCCGTTTTTTGGTAGCCACTTTGCCGGCGGCTTCCCTGGTGGCTTCCCTGGTGGCTTCCCTGGTGGCTTCCCTGGTGGCTTTCCTGGTGGTTTCCCCGGCGGCTTCCATCAGCAGCGCGACGGCGGCGGTCATCAGCAGTTCTTCTTTTTCAATCGTGAGAATTAGCCGTTGCGGCGTTTGCACATGTACATGCTTGACGAGGCGCTCATCTCCCTTCGCCTCCCCCTCCGCACACGCATCTTGATACGCTGTTGCCTTATTTTGCTCGTCACGTGTCATCGAACTACGCGTCGTCTTGGCTTGCGGGCATGCGTGCGTACCTCACTGCTGGTTGTCATGCTACACGGCCTTATACGCAATGGCGAACGCGATGGCACGCTGGGCGCCGCTACGTCGCGTCATTCTCAGTCGATCCTTGTCTTCACTACCAACGTTTTGTGGGCTCTCGCAGGTGTTCGGGGTGTAGTAAGGGGTGCGACACCAGATGTGTCACGATTCCCTCTGCAGTTGTGGGTGCGTTGCCTACGCGTGTCTGCTGTTCTCGCCTCCTTGAACTGCCACTGTTCTTTCTCTCAGCCTCGACGTCCGCTGCCCCGTCCACTGTCGCCATGCCAATGCATGCGTCAGCCTGATAAAGCGGGGAGGAGGTGTGTGTGTGTGTGTGTGCGCAGGCTCGAGGGCAAGGCGAATACGGCAAGGGATGAGGGAGCCGAGAGTGCGATCACGGTTGACCAAAGTCACACATGTGAAGGCGGCCAGACGGCAAAACGTTAGCTTTTCGTTCGGAGTGAGATATATATATGCGTTGACGTGTACCTGACTTCCTCGAAGGCGCCGCTGGTAGCCACCACCACCACCACCACCACCCGTCTATTTTCTACCGCCGTTCGGAGGCTGTTTTTGAACTGTATGTGTACAGTGAGAACAGATATCCACCAACAACCACAGGAGTAACCGAGCTGAAGAGCATGATCCAGCGCGTCACCGCGGGTTGCAGGATGTGATAACAACACACACCCCTTCTCTCTCGCGTAGCCATGGACGTTCGTAAGAGAGAGAGTCGTGCTTGTCCTTACTGGAAACCTTCTCTGCACGGGAAGGTTGGCGCATGCACACTCACGCCTACCCATAGACACGCATATACGTAAACCTATGCGCGGGGGGGGGGGAGGAAGGTGTGCGCGTGCCTTTCTTTTTTTGTTCTCTTGTGTGCCATCTTCGTCGGTGCCTCGAGGCTTATTTCGCGCCCGTCGCTTGAGGGGATTGCCACACGTGGCTGCACGCACACGGGCGCACGCGAAGCCCTCCTCCACTTTGCTGTGTCGTTGATGTCTCTGCACGTCTGCCAATCTCATTCTTTCCTCCCCCTACTCCTCCTCCCATCTGCGTGTCTCAGGAATTCACCACCGCGGTGCATCACACACAGACACCCACCCACACACACACACACACCGCGTGTGCCTTTTTCTGTTGGACTGCAACAGAGGTCTGCTCTTCCTCCTCTCCCCCGCTCCTCTTCTTAACATATCTTTGCGTCTTCGTCGTCGCTGTGCGCTTGTCTTGCGCTCCCCTCTTCCCCGTGTGTGTCTCTGTCCTGCACTCACGCACCTCGTCGTGGGAGTCAAGTCACAACGCACAGCCGTCTCTCTCTATCCCCTTTTCTCTTGTCTTGGGGTGGGAGGAGTGGTTTCTGGCTTTTAACGTTCCTGTTTCGTTCTGTTCTGGGCGTGTCTTCAAGGCCTGTGACTCCTCCCGACTCACCCAACAACTCTCACCATCGCGTGCACATTCCCCAGTCACGCGCTCACGCACAGACGTCCGCCAACGCGTTTGCCTCTTGTCCGGTGTGCTTCTCCTTGGACGGGCATCGTGCAACGACGCACACTTTTGCTGTTCCCTGTTTCATAAGGCTCTGTACGCCGGCGCTCGCGTCTGTTGTTGGATTCGGTCGGGGCCGTACAGTCGGCACACTTGTCTTCGTTTTCCTTACTATTATTCCCCTCTTCACATAACCCACCCAACCCTCCCCATCGCCGCGACGAGTGACACCCGAACGCCGACACCAACGCCCTTGCGGACACCGACTCGCATAAGAATTTACAGCCTCGAAGTACACGGGCGCGGCCTGCTGCGATACGTGCATGCACGCACACGCACATGCAGATAGGAATATACATGTAGGCGCAACACACGGAATAAAAAAACGAATTAACAACGAATCAGTATTCCCACTGTCATCTATCCACTCTCGAAGCCATGTCCAAGCTCAAGAAGGATGTGCTGTCTATCGACGGCATCTACTACGACACTGAGAAGGTGGCGCTGATGCACCCTGGCGGTGCGATGATGGTGCGCCTCTGCAACGGCCGCGAGTGCACGGCGATCTTCCTTACCTACCACCGCCGGCGCTTCCCCCACACGCTCTACGAAAAGTACCAGGTGCCAAAGGACCAAGTGCACCCCGACAGCCTAATCGAGCAACGCCAGCAGCCGAGCTACGACAGTTACCTGGAGCTGTGCAAGAGGATTCAGCCGATTATTGCACCAACCAAGGGTTTTGCTCCGTGGCACTACTACCTGAAGGCGGCCATCTGGCTAATGGTGATGCTCGGCCTCGATCTCTACTCCCTGTTCTACCGCCGCGCGTACTTGCTGACCGTTCTCCAGTCTCTTTCCATGGCCATGGTCGGCCTGAACGTTCAGCACGACGCCAACCACGGGGCACTGAACCGCGACTGGCACGTTAACCGCATTATGGGGCTCTCGCAGGATCTGCTGGGTGGTAGCAGTATCAGCTGGATTGTGAACCACGACTACGTTCACCACATCTACACTAATGAGCCGGAGCGTGATGCCGACCTCGAAATACCGCTGCTCCGCCTGCACAGCGGCATCCCGGCCAGGCTGGTTTACTGCTTTCAGCAGCTCTACATCTTCCTTCTCGAGGCCGTCTTCGGTCCGGTGCACGTGCTCTTCAACATCATCTTCCTCGCCAAGGGCCCTAGTGAGAAGCAGCGTCTTATCAAGACACAGTGGGGCGTGAGCCTGTGCATGCTCTCCATCATCCCGTACCGTCTCCTGTGCAACTTCCTGCACGCGACGAGCTTCTGCGACGGTGTGATGAACTGCATGCTGCAGTACACGTTTGGCGGCTTCTACCTCGCCTACTTTTTTCTCTTGTCGCATAACTTCGACGGCGCCAAGAAGGTCGGCACAAGTGACGGGCAGGACTTCGTCGCTTGCCAGGCGGAGACGAGCTGCAACTTTGGTGGCTGGTGGTGGGGTCAGATAAACGGCGGTCTCAACTTCCAGATTGAGCACCACCTATTCCCACGGGTGCACCATGGTTACTACGCCTACCTGGCGCCGATTGTGCGCGAGTTCTGCGAGGAGCGTGGCTTCACCTACACCCACTACCGCACGATTCAGGAGAACGTGATGAGCACGCTCCGCCACATGGAGCAGTACGGACGTGGTCAGGAGAAGCAGAAGAGCGCCTAGTTGGGACTCATACGGCACATGTCGCTGTTACGTAAGGAGATGTTACTGAGGCCGTCAGCGAGGGAAGACGAGAGGATTTATCACAATAGTGTCTGCTTGGCGTGGGCTCCAGTTGCTCTCACCTGCGCAGGCTACTCCTGCAGCACCCCATCCCGCCCCTTCACGAGCCACAAGACCGCCGTCAAACGCCGACCCCTCGTCTTGCCTGCTCTCGGGAGATCACCGCACACTTTTTGCTGATCCTGTTTTTGGTTCTTCAGTGGGTTCTTCATATTCCTTCCTAAGATTCGTGCACGCAGATACGTACGTATACTGATAAATAAATATATAAATATATGTATATATATATGTGTATTTATATGCATGCGTACGTATAGCTCGTACCACAATCCCATGTGCGTTAACGTGAAGATGAGAGCTGCGGGCGTCGTGTTGTGCGGGTGCGCCCGGTTGTCTCATGAGAGACGTGCGGTGGCGCACTTAAGTATGGAGGAGACGGGCTTCGTTATTTTTCGCAAATGCACGTACGGAAAACTATATATATATATATAACTAAATAGAAAAGGTGCAGCAGCGTACTATGGAAAGCGGGCAGTGATGTGCGCTTGTGAGGGGGGCGCGCATCACCGCAGTCGTTGTACACACAACGAATCACCGCTTTATCCATGGATGCAACCCGGGACTCCCCTCAAAAACCCTCCTGTCTTTCGTTGCCTCCGTCTGTTGCCCACGATTCCCTCTGACACGACGAAGACGGCGCGCCGTGCCCTTTGCCACACTTCACACATCCCTCACAGATATTTTTTTTTTTTTTGGGTGGGGGAGGGGGTCAGCCGAGCAGCAGGGAGGCGACGGCAGAGGACGCAGACAAAGCGGATATGCGCCCTCTGCTTCTCCCTTGTGTAATGCAGCTGTACACGTCATGTGGAGCGTTTGTGGTAAACTTGCTGCCTCTCCCCCTCTCTCCAGTTGTCTCTGTGTTTCTTCTCGTTGCCATTGCGCGCAGGAACATCGCTGCGCTCGCGCGTGCGTGTACACTCTTCTGATGTGTTCCGTGCGGCTACTAACCACGCCCTTGCACTTCTTTTGTCTTTTTCCTCTTTCTGCCGTTGGGTGCGCTGCAGCACACCCGCTCCACCTGTTCTCTGCCTCTCTCGCTCTCCCGCGCGTGGGTGTAAAAGGTCGCAGTCCACCAGCCGGTGCCGACTGATCCGTTTCCTTCTCCACTCACGCTCTGCGAAAGGAACAGTCACCTCAGCGTGGATTCCCGACAGCTCTTCCTTGGTTCTTACACTACTGCTTAGAAGTTGGCGCTTGGTAGAATCACCGTTGCCAATGCCCGTCCCAAGCTCGCAGAAGCCCGCAGGGTCCTCGTCGCATGCACTTGCCCAGGAGGATGGCAGCGGTGTTGGCGTGACGGCAAGCTCGACCGCGTCACCAGCGCCGCCACGCAGCTTCAAGGCACCAGTGCCTGTTGCTTCTCAGTACGCAGCCAATGACATGGAGGCGGTGGAGTTAGACCCCGCTGCTCTGTGGGCAGTGCTCGACCTTCCGGCCCCGGAGTCGATGCCGTCACAGCGCACGTCGCGTCGTGTCATCTTACTCGGGCGCCCGCTCAGCGGCAAGCGCACTCTCTGCCGACGACTGTGCTTTGCAGCGGAGGCGCAGTATGCCGGCAGCGATGATGCCGCTGACAGCGGCCACGAGCGCGACGCCGTCGCGGCGGACAACGACCGGCAGCCACTCTACCATCCAAGCTCCGACGACGACGAGGATGCAGTCATCTTCTCCAACCAGCACGTCGGCGGATGTGACATGCCAGGCGCCTACTCGAGCGGTGGGGCGCTCCAGCGGTGC
This sequence comes from Leishmania mexicana MHOM/GT/2001/U1103, assembly GCF_000234665.1. NCBI lineage: Eukaryota > Euglenozoa > Kinetoplastea > Trypanosomatida > Trypanosomatidae > Leishmania > Leishmania mexicana. Next base: position 557,355 of record NC_018318.1, read on the forward strand.
ACGGCGGTGGGTCCGCAGGACCGGGCGAACCCACTGTCCCACGGATCGGGTGTGTGCTATGACTACGTGGTTCAGCGCGTGCCGACGCGAGTTGCGCACGGTGGCGGTGCTTCTGGCGGCGACTCTGCGTCTGCGACTCAGCGCGCATCTACTGGGTTCCTGATGACTCCTCTTGGTGGGACGGTGCGCCGCACGACAGAATTTTTCTGTTGTGACAACGCCGGCGCCTTGTCAATGGCTCTGCCCACACTCGACTACGTCGAGTCGGCGCTTGTGCTCATGGTGGTCGATGCCAGTGATGTGTCGACGATTCGCCAACAGCTGGATTACTGCTACTCGACGCTAGAGAGCTATGTAGCCAACCTATTGCGTACGCACGCACCGAACCATGACGAGGTGCGCCGCATGCAGCTCGCCGCGGCGCAGCAGGAGTACTGGTTAGCTGAGGAGCAGAAGCTGCGCGCTGTGCGCACGAACTTGGCGAGTGGCAGCAGCAGCAGCGGCAGCGGCACTGCAGGAGTTACAGCGGCCGTTTCTTCCTCTTCCTTCACTAAGGAAAGCATGCCCGACGTTCTCTTCAAGGACCCGGCAGCGAACATGGACAAGGTGAACAGCACTCAGTTTCGTGTGCCCGCCTCTGCCGGTACGGTGTGCACGATGCGCAGCGTCATTGTGTGCACCAAGATCGAGAACCTCGACCGTGCCTCGCGAGCGCTGGGGCTGACGGAAAGCGGCACCGCTGAAAACGAGGTGCTGCTCGAGCGTCTCGGCATCCCGGTCGGGCTGCGCCTCGCCATGCGGAACTCCCGGCAGTCGCTGCTGGGCTTGGTGTCGCAGCTGGTCCGTCAGTACGCCATCTACCACAGAGCTGCTCTGGCGGCGGTGTGTTCGCGCGTGTCCATGACGACCGCAGGCGCCGAGGGCGAATACGCCAACTCGGCACTTGTGAATCCCTTCTACAAGGGCCTGTGGGCGTATATTGCGTACGTGCTGTACAATGGCGAGGACCCCAACGCGTCGGTGCCGAGCGACGTTCTGCGCGTCTGCTCTGCACGAATGCACCCGCATGCGTTGCTGCCGTGCGGCCTCGATTCCGTGGACCTGCTGAACCACTTTGTCACCTCGAGCAGCGCGGAGCTGCCCGAAGGACCGTCGCTGACGTCGCCGGAGGACACTGCCGACTCGGTCATCCGCACAACATCCGAGAGCGTCATCACACCCGACGGCGTCTTCTCACTTCACCAGAGGTATATTCGCCAGGCACAGGCGGACCTGACGAGCTCGGCGCCGCTGTGGGGCAGCCGCGAAGAGGTCGCGCAAGGCGGTGAGGGCATGGTGTGGGACTCCATGTAGAGGGAGGCGCCCAACAAACGAAAAACGGACAGGGGGTGCTTGTGGCCGTTGTTGTGTTTTCCACGGAGAGAGGGGCAACCGTGATGTTGCCGCTTGCGACTGCTGCCATTCCGAGGCTCCTGGCTGCGCTTGTGGTTTTTCGCTCCGCCCTCCACCGCAGAGCCGTGCCAACCTCGACACAGACGCCGACTTGCCGCCGCCATGGCGGTAGGCAGCTGTCTGTGTGTGTCTCTCGCTATGTCGGACTCATCCATCTTGTACTAAAGAACGCAGCGGCGCAGCGCGCCTGTTCAGAGGTGTCTACAGCGCTAAGCCTTTACCGCAAGCGTGTAATCAGAGCTGCGCCGGTCTACCGCTTGTGCGGATCATCAGCTTTCCTGCGCGTAATGGCATTCAAGGACGACGAGGTTCATGCTGTCCCCACCGCCTTTTGCTGCAGGTTGCGTTCACATTTGCACCGTTGGTGGTACTCCACCTGTATCAGCGGTTCCTCCCCCACCCCTGCTGTCTGCACACATGCCCCCTCTTCTCCCATCTCTTCACCCATCGCTCACCTGGACCGGCTGCCCACATTGAACGACCTCTCATCGACGATCTTGCGGTGTTCCGCGTAGATGCGCGCACACACGATGCCACAGACGCCAACACACCGCTCGCTCGGTCTTCCACTCGGCTGAGCTCGTCCATGTGCGACGCTGCGGTTTGTCGCGCCCCAGCAATGCACCTCGTTACCACACTTGCTCTCCTCCCACGTGTAGAGCCCCTTCACTCCGGCGCTCCTGAAAAGGTACTCGTGCCCCGTGGCACGCCGCTATGTTGTCGCCCTTGTGAAGGACGGCGCAGTGGACCTCTTCAAACAGACTGACGCCTCTAGAAGCTGAGGCGCAGCCGACGCTGAGCAGCAGCAGATCCACCGCCATGACTGACCTTCCAGCAGGATTCCGCACCACTGCACTCGCACAGCGTGCGCATGTGTTCTGCGCCTCTGTGGACGAGGCGCATTGCGCTCTTCGCCGAGTCCTGTAAGAGAGTGGGTGCTAAGCGCACGGCCGCTCTCGGTGCTGGCTGTATTTTGGACAAGGACCTCGGAAAAACCTGGTGGCACTATCGTGCTACGCAGCAGCCTTCTGGACCTGCAGCCTTGCGGCTGCCAAGACCACCTGCTTTCTCTTCTGCGACATGCTCTAGTACATTCCGATACCCGGTGCGGTGAACAGCTTCTGCACAGCTGAGGCGGGCTGGTGCCCGAAGGGGACCCGCACTTCACATGCGTCCTCTACAGCACCATTGCGTCTATCATCGGCAGCCTTGCCGGTTTTGCAGGCGTGGGAGCCTTCTTGTACATCTTCTCCAAGCACAGCTACCGGTTCACTGTCATTGTGGCCATCCTCGCACCGGTCATTGTCCATCGCTAGAACCTCACCGTCGTCACCCGTGACCACGCCATGTACACCACGGGCTACGTCATCGTGTACGAGGCGTTCTCCTGCCTTGCCTGCGTGACGATGGTGCTGCTGTTGTTGCGCGGCTCGGGGAGCATGGTCCGCGCCATCGTCGCCGGCAGCGGAAGCCTTGGTGCGAGCACGGCGTACACGACGGTCTCGATCCTGTTGGAGAAGGTGTAGCCGATCGTGTCGAAAGGCGTCGGCACGTGCAACGTGGACGCCCTGGGAATGCTGCCTGTTCTCGGTCATTTTCCTTCTGGAGTCGGTGACGAAGCCGCTGAGCTTCCTGTTGATCCCGTCGGCGCGCATCTGCGACCACATCGCTGTGGAGGGCCACGATGTAAAGAAAGAGTTTAATCGCCGTCAGCAGGGGGCGGGATGGCTTGACGGCCAGCGACGCGGAGCGCGAGCGCCGTGCGCAGAGCTTGCTGGCGCATGCGCTGGCAGCGCGGCCCTGTCGTGGATCTCCCACCATTTCCCGCCCGTCCCCTCTGCCGTCATCACACGCGACTGCTTCTGTTGGCCGCTTCGGCTTTGATTCCCTCTCCGTTTCACTCGAATCTCCCATAGCGACACGCTGTGGCTGTGCGGACCCGCGTCGCCGCTCCGCGCTGCTCCCGGTTTTCTGGGTGAGTCATTCTCCAAAGTGAGCGACGTGCTACGAGACGAGCGCGCTGGTCCACGCGGAGAGGAAGTAGAGAGCTCAGCTGCACCCACCAACAGCGAGCACGACCCCTCTTTCCCCTCTCCTGCCTCGTGCCTCTACCCCAGGCACGCGTGCGAGCAGTTTGGCGGTGGCGCACTGCCAGCCCATCTGACATCCTCCCCTCCCCTCTGTCTCTCTCGTGCAATCCCATCCCCTGTGTACTCTCTCTTCCCGAACTGCTCCACGCACGCCCATCGGCAGTGCCACACCCGATTACACGCAAGCACGCACACCAGTTTCTACTCCATCCTCCCGCCTCTGCAGTAACCCCCACACACTCTTCGATCCCTTTCCCTGTTCCCCCCCCACAGACACACAGACTTCCTCCTCCATCACCACGACTACAAGATGCCGGCAGTGCACGTGAAGAGTGACAAGGTCCATTACACCTCTGAAGCGATCGAGTCACTGTATGACTATGCCACGACGCGCGTGAGACGTAACTCAGACGGCACGGTGTCGGTGGAGCCGGTGAGTCACCGACTGCTGTTCCGCACGGAGCGCCACGTGCCGCGCGTGGGCGTGATGCTGGTCGGCTGGGGCGGCAACAACGGCACGACAGTGACGGCGGGTATCCTTGCGAACAAGCTGGGTCTGAAGTGGCGCACGCGGCACGGCATGCAGTCGGCCAACTACTTTGGCTCCATTACTCAGGCCAGCACCATCAACTTGGGCATGACGCGCGACATGGACGAGGTCTTCGTTCCGCTCAAGGACGTGGTGCCGATGGTGTCGCCCGACGACCTGGTTATCGGCGGGTGGGACTGCAACAACATGAACCTCGGCGACGCGATGCGGCGCGCTGCCGTTCTGGACGTGCAGGTACAGGACGCGCTCTACTGTCACATGAGCAAGTTGTGCCCGCTGCCGGCCATCTTCGATATTGACTTCGTCGCGGCGAACCAGAAGGATCGCGCGAACAATGTGATCGACACGCAGGACCGCTGGGACGCAGTGGGCCGCGTGCGCAAGGACATCCGCGACTTCAAGGAGGCAAACAAGCTGGACAAGGTGATTGTGCTGTGGACTGCCAATACGGAGCGCTTCAGCGAGCACCGCGACGGCGTCCACGACACGGCCGAGAACCTGCTGGCGGCGGTGAAGCGCAACGAGTCGGAGTTGGCGCCATCCACGCTGTACGCGATGGCGGCCGTTCTTGAGAAGTGCAGCTTCATCAACGGCGCGCCGCAGAACACACTGTGCCCAGGGCTGGTGGAGATGGCGCGCGAGGCGAAGGTCTTTGTCGGCGGTGACGACTTCAAGAGCGGTCAGACGAAGATGAAGAGCGCCCTGGTGGAGTTCTTTGTCGGCGCCGGCATCAAGCCCGAATGCATCGCCAGCTACAACCACCTCGGCAACAACGATGGCTACAACCTGTCCAGCCACAAGCAGTTCTGCTCGAAGGAGATTACCAAGAGCAACGTGGTGGACGACATGATCAAGTCCAACTCGGTGCTCTTCCCCGAAGGCGCGAGAAAGCCAGACCACTGTATCGTCATCAAGTATATTCCCTACGTCGGGGACAGCAAGCGCGCACTAGACGAGTACACCTTCTCCATCTTCATGGGCGGCCAGCAGACAGTCGTGTTGCACAACACCTGCGAGGACTCGCTGCTTGCAGCGCCGCTCATCATTGACCTTATCGTGCTCACCGAGCTCATGGAGCGCGTTACGATCTGCGCCAGCGACGAGCTGAAGGCGCCGTCACCAGTGTCCTTCGAGCACATGGAAACGGTGCTGTCCATCCTGTCCTACCTGCTGAAGGCGCCCGCCGTGCCCGAGGGCACGCCGGTCGTTAACGCGCTCAATCGCCAGAGGGCGGCCATCGAGAACTTGCTGCGTGCCATGATTGGGCTGCCGGCCGACAGCAACATGCTGCTCGAGTGCCGCGTCCCCTTCATGCGCGAGGAGCACGTCAACGGCAAGTGACCCCGTTACCCGAAAAAGCCCTCTCGTCGACCATATATATATATATATATACGTATTTCCAGCACCCCCTACTCCCTTGACAACCCCTTGTCTTTTCGACACGGAACAGTTCTTGTGCGACCCACCACCGCCCGCCGCCCTCCCACACCCACACACACACATATACGTTCACGGGCTCTGCAGCTGAGCCGGTGCGATTTCGCGCCGCTGCACCTGTGTATGTGTATACGTATGTGTGCGGCGCAGCGTGGGAGGGTGGACGGGGTCACAGCTGGCGCAGCGACTCTCCGTTCCCCAACCCGATCCCGTACTTTTCCACACCGAAGACGGCGGCGGCCACGGGTGGTGAATGCGATCCGAGACGCAGCCCCATGCGTGCGTTCTATGTGGCAGCTATGCCCGCTGCCCCTGAATCGGCGTACATTGCCATATGATAACATTGGCTCTGGCTCGCCCAGTTTTATGTTATTTCTCTCCATGCTTTTTTATTTTCCTCGCCTCTCGCTATAAATGTGCGCCTGCATGTGACTGAAGAAAATGAGCACGCGCTCGGCTTCTGCGCCGGTGAGGGCCTCTGCGTTCGCATTATGTTTCCGTACCTCGCGCTGAAACGCCCTCGAGCGTTGAGCTCGTTGACGATGAAGTTTGTGGTCATGTCTTCTGTCTCGCAAATCGTTTCACATGTGAGGATCGAGCTGGGTGCGAGCTGCTTGACAGGTGTGTGCCTGTGGCGCGTCGAGGTACAGCAACGGACTTTTCGTTTGTACGGGGTGTATCTCTATTCACGACCACGTAAGGCACTAGTCGCCGCCCACGCGATCAGCAAACCACGGCCCTGTTAGCCGATAGCGCGACACCGCGCACGAACGCCTCCGACGCGCTGGACTCGCCATGGATCGTGCCTCCTTCTTTTTCGCAATGCTCTCCCCCTGTAAGGACGGACGACAAACGCGTTCTTCTTGCCTCCCCCCTCCACTTTCCAGCACCGATAAACGCGTGGGATGCACACGGCCTCCTTGGGCGATCGAGCCTCGTCTCCTGTTGTTGCGCTGCAACGGCCTGCCTTGTGTCTGCGCAAATCGACGACATACACACACACACATGCACATGCACACCGACAACGGCTCCCCTGAGGCGTCGACACGGCCGTTGCGATCGCGCACCGCGATCGAGGGCAAAATGCAACAATGAAAAGAACATCACGTCGTTTTCGAAACGTGTTGCTGTCACTGCGGCGCTCTGCACGACTCCCGCCTCCGCAGCCGCCTCTTTCTTTCGCCCATCGTACAGCGGCACCGTAAGCAGCGACAGTAGCCAGCGGCGAGCCACCCACTTCAAGAGATTGGCTCTGTCGTCCGCCTAGCGGGGTATAAGCGGGCTCCGGCGCAACGTCGATGGGGATGTCATGAGTGTGTGTGTGTGTGGGGAGGCTACATCCAGCCCGGTGCTGTCGCTCTTTTTGAAAAAGCGCCGTGGGTGCGGAATATTTCGGTGCTGGGCGTCAGCTGCGAGGCTTGCGGCTCCAGGTGTAGTGTCACCTAGAGTCTGTGCTACTTCCTCGGTAGGCGTTTTGACAGAGCACGTCAACATCTCCCGCCACGCCATGTTCGCGGACCGCTTCGGCATCGCGTGAACGCTCGAGAAAAACTGCTGCAACCGGGGGGGGGACTCGTCGAAGCCCCCCCGAGTGCTTTCTGTCCGACTCACTGCAGCAAGCTCATGATGGTGCGCCGATAAAGGCAAGACTTTCGTGGAACGCATTGAAGGACGGGAGCTTGAGGAATCACACTTACTCCTTCCTCACCCCACCGCGGCCCGCAGACGGGGAAGGTGAAGTGCTTTATTGGCTGCGATGCCGGCTGATTTTTCTTCCCACAGCCGGCAGTGTGAGATGAAGGTGAGCTGAGCACGACGCAGTTGACAGCCGACCGTACCGGCGGCGGCGAGGAGAAGCTCGTCCTCATTTTTCGCCTCGCGCCACCGCATGGCTCTCGTGTGTCGCAGGAGCGAAACTGCGGCACATCCGCGGGCTCGCAGACACAAACAGCCGCTTCCGTTCCTGCAGGCTATTGAGGGTGTCCAGCTCGCTGGGCGGCCAGCCGTTGTGCTGAGGCGTCGTCATGATGCACATGTTTTGAGGCTGCTCACCTACTCGGCGTCTGCTCGGTGCAACGCTGACGTCATTGCGCGCGACTCTGGTCTTGCCGACGTCATGACGGCCGAGCACATGGACGCTATCGGACGGCAGAACCCGCCAGTGTATCGTGAACTTCACTTGTGAGAGAGGCCTGATAGCGCTTTAGAAGGTAATGGGCCGCACCGTGCGCGCCATGTCCATGAAGACGCCGTGGTGTCTCTGTTTTACTGCGCCACGCCCCCGCGCCTTAGGCTCCCTCTGCGTTGCACTCGGTTTTCGTTGTGTCGGGTGCCACAAACCGAAATATATGCCGTCGCCGGTGGTGCGCATGTCTTGCCCTTCCACTCCTACACACGCGCCCTTTGTGTCGTGTGTTGTGGGTGTGCTCTTGGCTGCAGGTGGGGCTCCTCCACCCCGTCGTCCCCGGTCCGTCGACGTGCGTGCTCAGACCACACACCACCACTGCTACTCGGCCCTGTCATCAGTGCTCGGTTTTTGATTCGCTGTCACACTCTCTGCCATGCTGCCTCCCCACCTCCTTGCCCGCTGCCTATGGGACCACTCCCCGCGCCACCCCTCCCTTCCGACTACGTCCACCAACGCCGGCGAGCGCACACGCGCGCAGAGCCGTTGTGTAGAGGAGAGAAAAAAGAACGATAAGACGCAAAAAAAAAGTCACAACGTTTTGCCTTTCGCGCCCCCGCACTGCACCTCTCCGCCGCCTGCCGCTTCGTTACCCACGCCGTTGCCCGTTCCCTTCAGTATCTGCCCCGGCGTGCGCGCTCTCGTTTCGTCCGCTGAGCACGCTACATGCCGTCATGAACACGGACGAGCGCTACAAGCTCCTCCGCAGCGTCGGAGAGGAGTGCGTTCAGGAAAGCGAGCTGCGAAACCTTATCGAAAAGAAGCCGCTTATTCGCTGCTACGACGGCTTCGAGCCCTCCGGCCGCATGCACATTGCCCAGGGTGTCTTCAAGGCAGTAAATGTCAACAAGTGCACCGCCGCCGGGTGCGAGTTTGTCTTCTGGGTGGCGGACTGGTTTGCGCTCATGAACGACAAGGTCGGTGGCGAACTGGAGAAGATTCGCGTTGTCGGCCGGTACCTTATTGAGGTGTGGAAGGCGGCGGGCATGGATATGGACAAGGTTTTGTTTCTCTGGAGCAGCGAGGAGATCACGAGCCACGCCGACACGTACTGGCGCATGGTGCTCGACATTGGCCGCCAGAATACGATTGCCCGCATCAAGAAATGCTGCACCATCATGGGCAAGACGGAAGGCACGCTGACGGCGGCACAGGTGCTGTACCCGCTGATGCAGTGCTGCGACATCTTCTTTCTCAAGGCCGACATCTGCCAGCTAGGCCTGGACCAGCGCAAGGTGAACATGCTCGCACGCGAGTACTGCGACCTGATCGGCCGCAAGTTGAAGCCGGTCATTCTGTCACACCACATGCTGGCCGGTCTGAAGCAGGGGCAGGCAAAGATGAGTAAGAGTGATCCGGACAGTGCCATCTTCATGGAAGACACCGCGGAGGATGTGGCACGTAAGATCCGTCAGGCCTACTGTCCGCGCGTCAAGCAGTCCGCCACCGCCATCACAGATGACGGGGCGCCGGTCGCCACGGACGACCGCAACCCGGTGCTGGACTACTTCCAGTGTGTCGTCTACGCCCGACCCGGCGCTGCGGCCACTGTTGACGGCACCACGTACGCGACCTACGAGGACCTCGAGCAGGCTTTTGTGAGCGACGAGGTCAGCGAGGATGCCCTTAAGTCGTGCCTGATTGATGAGGTGAACGCCCTGCTGGAGCCGGTGCGCCAACATTTTGCGTCAAACAAGGAGGCTCACGAGCTGCTGGAGGCGGTCAAGTCGTACCGAAAGGATGGGGCGACGCTTCCACTGGCCGAGACAGCGCTCCCTGCCGCCCCCGAAAAGCCGCACGCGTGCATGTGGATGCCGGCACTGCTGAAAGTGCCGCTGGATGTCGCGGAGGGGATGATCAAAGCCACCAAGGACTTCATCGCCGCACACCCGGAAGGCGTGGTGACACTGGTGCTGCCGGACTGGTCGGCAGTGGCCAGTGACGAAATCACCGGGGTGGAGAAAGATGTCTCGGCTGCCCTGCAGGTGAGCTGTGCACTTCTCAAGGCGTATGGACTGCCGAGCTCGGTAAAGATCGTGACGGAGAACGAGGTCATTCTCGGCAACCGAAACGACTTCTGGGTGACCGTAATTGGCATTGCTCGCAAGAACCGGCTGAGCCACATCGAGGAGCTGTACGGGGGAGAGGTGCGCAACACCGGTCAGGTCATTGCTGCCCTCATGCGCGTTGCCACAGCTCTGATGCTCTCTGTCTCGCACGTCATCTCAACCTCGCTGGATGGGCACATCAACGCCTTCGCCCGCGAGTACACGAAGGAGCGCATCGAGTGCGTGCAGACACTGGAGGGACGCATCCCGGCGCTGCACCGCCCTGGCGCTGCCCCGGCGGTGCTCGGTGCCGACGACGTCCTATACCTGGACGACAATGACATGGACATCCGCCGTAAAATCAAGAAGGCGTACTCGGCGCCGAATGAGGAGGCCAACCCGGTCATATCGGTCGCTCAGCACCTTCTCGCACAACATGGAGCCCTCAGCATCGAGCGCGGGGAGGCCAACGGTGGAAACGTAAGCTACAACACGCCAGAGGCCCTCATGGCAGACTGCGGCAGCGGTGCTCTCCACCCCGCCGACCTCAAGGCGACGGTGTTGCAGCTTCTGCTGGACCGATCGGCGGAGGCACGCGCGCTGCTCAACGGCGAGCTCAAGAAGAATATAACCGTTCTTCGCAACGCGGAGAAGAAGATGGCAAAGAGGAGGTAAGAGGGACGGCGTGGAGGCGGGGGAAGGGTTGTGGGTGGTGTAGGCGAAGAGCCCCCCCTCCCCCCGTGCCGAGCTTCTCCCTCCCCCCGCCTCGTTTCGTTTCGCTACACGCGTGTAACAGTGTGCATAACGAGTTTGCGTGTGAGTAAAGTACTAGGCCGCCCCGAGGCAACCTCATGCAGGGAGGGGGGGGGGTAAAAAAGGGGTCATGTGCGATGTCTGTCTCGCCTGCACACGCGTCTGTGTGCCTTCACTAGGCACTGATGCGTGGCGTAGGAGCGCCTCATCGGTCCAGAAGAGGAAAGGAAAGCTAGTAGATACGGGCGCACCGCGCTCAGCCGATGATGGGCTGATGCCTCAAGGCACGAGAGGAGACGAGGAGGCAATCAGACACATGCGCGCGCTGTGACGGCTGCATATTGCTGGGACTACCTCATCGACTCACTCAACGACCTCCTCCACTTCGCAGATGTTGCGGCGTCGTTGCCTCCTTTCACAGGACATCAGGTGTGCGCAACGCACAACGCGGCACTGTGAAGGAAAACGCCGTGCCTGTTTATTTCTGTGCAGTGGTTGTGTATTGCCCTGGTGTCGACGCTCTCCTCCTCCCCATCCCCGCGTCTCTCTGCGCCCGCCCAACGCTTTGGCCGCTGCCTTTTTGTGGCTGTTGCCTGTCAACTTTACGACACAAGAGCAGGAGAGACGATAGCCCATTTCTCTCTTGCAGAACCCTCCACGCCTTTGACACTCTGCATACGGAAGTGGTGAGGGAGGTGCTCACACATACGTGTGCGTGTGATGCATAGCAAAGATGCATGCTGGCCGCCCAGCTGGCACTAAAACAGTAGGCGATGTGCTGTGCCACTCTGCAAGCGATAAGTTCAGTGGCGTGAAGAAGCCGCGCTATGACTCTGTGCGACTCTCCCCGCGTGACGCGTCTGCCTTTCTTCAGCAGCAGCCGGTGCAGCCCTCCACTCCGCGGGAGGACAAGCCACGTCGCGCAGCTGTCATACAGCGACGCAGCCAGCACAGCCGCTCCGCAGGCAGCGGCGCCTCGCGCCGCCCTGTCGATGAGGCGCTCTTTTGTGCCCTCAGGATGGAGAGCCAAGCCGATGTACTGAGGCAGTTGCGGGCGCATGGGCTGGCGATGCTCACAAAGGACTTTGGAGCGCTCTGCAGCAGCCTCAGCCTGCATAGCATACGGGTAGAGGAGTTCACATACCTCTGCGCTGCTGTGCTCCAATGCGATCTGCAGCCTCGCGACTGCGAAGTTGTCTTTGCGTTTCTCCGGGCAGAACGCGCATCGGGTGGTGGAATGAGCGTCACGCACCTTCTGGAGCGGTTGCGGACGCTGTTTGAGCCTCTCGAAGTGGTGTGCGCGTTGCAGCTCAAGTGCCTCCTCGAAACACGCAGGCTTGATTACTGCAACGTGTCGCTCAATGAACTGAAGAAGGCTGAGGCTGGGTTGCGCTCCCTTCTCGTCGACGACCCGCTCGATCTTGAAGTGGGCGCGCAGTGGGAGCATCTCGAGGACGAGCTGCAACGGCTGCATCTGCGCTTTGCGGTCCCCGTACCAACGTTTCGCTTGCTGGTGCGTCGCTCGGCGCGCGCTCTTCGGTCGGCGGTGCGCGCGCTGGGTTGGGATGGGAAGATACAACGGCGTCTCTGGCAAGAGGAAGACGAGGAGCCCAGCAATGATGGGGTGCAGGAGCCACTCCGCGCCTTTGATCTTGGTGGCCTCCGTACATGTACAGTAAAGGAGATTTGCAACGAGGGTGGCGTGCAGGACAGGAGCACCGCCGTTCTCTCCGCAGTGGCGAAGCTGTACCATCATCGCCTGACTTTGGGAGCACAGTCCCTGGCCGCCGCTGAGCGGCTGCACCCTGCGCTCGGGGCAACCGTGCGGACCGCCAGCCGTGTCTCGTCCTTGAGCTCGCCAAAGTCCGCGGCCGATCTGACACACCCCCGCTTCAGAGCCGACCTCTACGCTGTTTTTCCAGACGCGCCATCTTGCACAGCGGCGAGGAGGGAGGCTTTCACTGCAAACTAGTGACGAGGCGAGGTGACCAGCTGTAAGTGGGGGACAGCGGCGCCACAGGAGCGAGTGAAATGGCCTAGCATACGTGGTCTCTTGTGGAAGACGCTCTATTCGCTTTCCACTTCTCATTTTGTGTGCGTCTGTCTCCTCGCGTGCCCTCTCCCTTCCTTCCCCAAAAAATGTCCTTACGGCTAGGCTCTTGTGCACTACTGGTGGGCGGCGTTACGCGGGTGTTTCTCCAGTTTCGTCTCAAATCGTGTGCGTAGCACATCAGATGTGTCTTTCGTCATTTTCCTCCAAGCTCTGCACCTTTTGCGTCCCTTCGCGCTTTCCTCTGGCCATCGGAACGCACGCAATGCGACCGGGGAAAAGCAAAGGAGGAGGAGGAGGGGGGGATGGGGTTGATGTGGAGCCTTACACGCAGCCCTGTCCCCGCGGAGATGACGCGCGCTCTTTGCGCCTGCTGTTTACGCCTTTGGATTTTGGCTCTCCTTAATTGTACCATACCCATGTCATACACAAAGCAGAAGAGAAGAGTGCGGCAGCAATGGAAACGGAGGCCGACCTCCAGGTAGTCTTCTCCGAAGGAGGGCTCGCACGGGGGATTCTCACTGTGCTCCTGCAGACTCCCTCGGAGCTGGGGTATGTCGGAGCGGGTGACGTATGAAGTGTGCGTCACTTCACTCCACCAACCGCACACTGGGGTGCGCACCTGCTCTCTCAGTCGCCGCTCACTCCTCTGCCTTTCCGTTCCTCCAGTCTCATTCAACTTTCCTCACCTTGTGTACGTGTACGTGTACGTGTACGTGTGTGTGTGTGTGCTAGCGTGGGGCCGTTGCACGAGACATGCGCCTTTTAGTCATGTGTGCGTTTTTGGCAGCCTTCTGCACGGTGGCAGCGGTGCTGCCTGCCACGGCGCTGCGGGTGAAACCCACCATCACGGCTCTCACCTTCGACGTGGGCAAGGAAGAGGTGTGCCTGTATTCGATTGGGAAGGACTTCTACGAGGGCGTGACTATGCACTACCACGTCATGGAGGGAGAGAACGACTTTGACGTGTTCATTCGGGATGTGGACGGACACATGATCTACGCCTCCTACGCGGGTGAGCATGGCGCCGAAGACCGTGTATATTTCACGACACGTGCAAAGAAGGAACACGCATACTGTATCGACAATCGTGACTACTCGGGCGAGCTGAAGGTGATCAAGATGGAAGTTGGGCTGACCTCTCTCAAGCGCTGGAAGAACCGCATAGACCCGCTTCGGAAGCTCATGACACGCACGGATGGCTTCGTGATGGGCATGCACGATGACCAGATCCTGCTTCGGATGAAGGAGCAGGGCATCCGAGAGTGGGTAGAAAAGATCTTCACCTTGTTGACGGTGCGCTTAGTGGCCGAGGCTTTCATCATGGCAGTCATCGCGCTGCTTAACGTTCTCAGCATCACGTACCTCTTTCGCCGAGCGTCCCTGCAGCACCCGCTTACGGGAAGCACGGCGAGGAGGTGAGGTGTGCTGCGAGAGGTCCTCTATGCAGTACAATTCTCTGACACGTTCTTATTTCATGAAGTTCACCCACGTTCGGCAAGTAGCCTTGCGTGAGGAGGAGTCGCTATGGCGTGGTCAACTATATCGCGTAGCAGAAGCTTTGCGGACTCCACACACACACGCTGGCGGAGATGTGGACGGTTGTGTGAGTTCGTGTGTTGCTCGTATGTGCATGGGCAGGCTTGTGCTACTCGAGTTCTCTTCCTCCCCTTTCTCTTGTTCCCCATTCTACACATCTTCGATGTTCAGATCCAGCTTGTCTTGAAGAGCCATGGAAGCAGCAGACAACAGCGTAGTCCACCACCACGACACAGCACCGAGTTGCCGTCACCCGGATCCTTGGTCTCGGTTTCGCTAGTGCGCCTCGCGCTGGTCCCTTTTTTTTGCGGACCGTGTGCCAACGGAGGGAAGTTGCAAGTGCGCCGCTTTATCGCACGGCATTCCACCCCCTCCCGTGTCATACCCTCTTACTCGGGTCTCTTCCTCACGGCGTGCACGACCGTTGCCTCTTTCATTTCCTGTTTGGCTGCTGCGCTGACTTCTACTTGTGCCTCTATCGCCGCCGCATCTCCAGTCACGTCTCCTCTCTCTCTCGCCCACGAAGATCGTCACCGTATCCACCACTCCCACCCCCGCTTCCTTCGTATCTTTTCCACCACTGATACGGAAGAGTTTCCACGGTTGGCTGTTCCTTGATCGTCGTGACCGTTCCTTCAACCCATAACTCAGCACGTCATAGCATTACTTGTAGGCATTAGGCTAACATGTTCCGTCGCATCACCCTTCCGATAGGCGCCAGTGCTTCCCTGAGCGCCTTACACATGGCCGCTCGCGCGGGCTCCCACAAGCCCACGACGCACGACTGGTCACAGATCTTTCCACTGCACATGACCACTGAGGCACGCGCCGCCCTGCAGGCGCAGAGTCACCGCACCGTTTCCGCGGTAGTTCCTGGCAAGATGTTCATGCGCCACTGGATCGTGGCGGAGCAGTCCACCGTGTCTGTCGTGAATCGTGTCATCTCGGGTATGATCGCGGTCTTTACTATGATTTGGGCGGCTGGGTACGCCACACTGGGCTACAATGGACACAACTCCGCGCACGTAGCTGGGTGGATTTTCATCGCCTACTGGCTCGTACTGCACACGCACATGATGTGGCTGGCCCCCACAATGCTCGGCCTCGCCCTCCTGGAGCTCGCGCTGAACTGATTCGACGCAGGAAGATGATGGTGGGGCAAAGTGCTTATGTGGACGAACGTGCCCGCGCATCTCTGTATGTGCCATTTGGAGGGGGGATGTGGGGCGCAGTGGGTTGGTTTCGTGAGCCCATCCCTCCACCTCTTTTGTGCAATGCTGTGTGTAGACCGGTAAAGCAGATGCTGACACGGCGTTGCAACACATTGCTGTAGTGATAGTGTATGGCGATGGTGGCAGCGGCGCGCTAACAGAGGGAGGAGAAGGCGAGGATGGGTGATGGGTGGAAGCAGTCACAGGAGTGCTCGCCTTGACTAACTCAGCTCCATCATTCCTCATCGCTCCTCGTCTCTCTCTGTCTTGTGTGTTCTCTGCACACCTAACCACAAAACGTGCGCGCGCGCTCGACTGGCATAGCAGAGAAGCGTGTGCGTGTGCTTGTGGGGAGGGGAGGGGTTGCTGCCGACAGCTGGTGCACTCTCTCTCCGTGTGTGTGTGTTTTCGTTCTTTTTCGTGTGCGGTGGGCTCTTCGCCCGTGATGCGTACCCGTGTCCCCTTTCCCCTTAGCGACTTAGGCCGCCGATGCATTTGACCTTTGCACGCGCTCCTCTTGTGTTCCGTTTGTTTCGTGGGTTCGCTGTTCGCCCTCCCGCACCCCCGTCATCTTTTCGTGTGGTTCTTCTCCTCATCTCTCCCCCATCTTCCCTTTCCACACATCGAACGTCCAGGCAACCGAAGACGCATCGACACGGCCCCATGTCAGTGCACCTGACGCGGACTCCCTTTTCTTTTAGAGCAGAGGTGCACCGCCTTGATGGTGACGCAGTGTGAGGGGGAGGAAGGGGCGCACGTCAGTGCGTGGCATCCAGGGTCCACTTCCCACATGCTGTGTGGGGGTAGGCCAGGCAGCCCCCGCCGCCCCTTAACCCTGCCAATGCCGAGTCGCCGCTTCCGGTGGTGACGGGGTCAGGCGCCGACAGCGTAGGGTGCGGTGAGGTCCTGGATGTCGCCGCGTCGGAGCGGCCCGTCACGGTGGGCACGTCTGCGCCATCCGTGCGGCGGGCAGAGTGCCGGCGTGACTGGAAGGCATCTGACCGGGCCCCCACACGGCCCGCTGGTGGTGAGGCGCCTGGGCCACCCCGAGGAGGACGCGCCACGTGGCGCCGGCACAATGGGGTGCGGTGGGAGTGGGGGAGCGGCTGTGAGGGGACATGCGAGGCGTGTAGTGCGTAGAGGGTGACGCAGGGACCGTGCTCAGGTGACCGAGTCGGCGCACTGCTGGAGCCTGCGCCCTTCGCTGCTTCGCACCACGCGATGGGGGGGGGAGCCTGTGACGGCGCGGGGGAGGGACGTCGAGCAGAGTTTGAGCGCGTACTGCACGGCTGCAAGTGGATACATGTGGAAATGGAGCAAAGCGTGTATCCTCTTTGAGCGAAATCCCAAACCTGAACATCGCTCGATGCAGTGGCAGTGGAAGGGGCCGAGCGGCTCCAGAAAGTGCTTGTGGGCCCAGCCCCTTGACGAATGTTTAAGCGAAGTGTGCATTCTGCGAGAGGCGCGGTTCACCCCTGCACACGGGCACGGTACTCGCTGCCTCTGTGGACTTCAGCTCTCCGGTGTGGCAAACGAATGCATCTCCGGCGACGGCGACTTAGTGGGCATGCAGGCGGACATACGGAGGGGTATAGGCCCTCCCCTCATTTTTCAAAGGCGAGATTGATGCGGCCACGGTCTGGCTTTGCTTCAGTGATCACGATATGATGAATCTGTGCCTCAGGCAATGAACCCTGACAGCGAATTCTCCCGCGCCGTTTCTCTTGCCCACGCCCTGCTCTTCTCTCCACAAAGCCAGCAAGTGCCTGTACACAAGTCTCTGTGCAAGAATTTGGATACACGCGAGCCTACCCTTCTCACATACCACTAATCCCACCCCATAGCGATCTCTCTCTCACGTTAGAGGAGCCGTGCCAGACAGGAATATTCTGTATGCTGTCGTGGCGTTGATGATGCAGAGGAGCCCCCGTTTCCGCTGCGTTGCGATGGACTGGTCACCCAAAGCCAGCAGTGCATAGGCTCCCCGTACACTGCCAAGCCTCGCGCGGCCTCACGTCCGCGGAAATCACCAAGGAGTACACCAACTGTGGACCGTGCCTCGTCAGCGTCGACGATTTGGGAAAAGGCGGACGCCTTACGCACATGAGGATTCCAATTGTGGATGGCTCGATCATTCATGCTGCTGAGGGGAGAGGGGGTGCAGGTGTCGGCGGCGTAAGCCCGTCGCCTCGAGGGCCCCGCTCAGAGGACCAGCTCCAAGGTTGCTGTCAGCCGATTCAGGGACAGCCGCCCGCGCCCGCTGCCGGGAGACGAAGCGGATGCGGGCATGGGACGAGTGTCGGTGGGCCTGGAAAGACATGGATGCTGCTGTCTTGGAGGAGCTCCATCACGGACAGACACACCAACGGGGGAGGATCCGTGGTCGCTCTTCCACATCCCCTCCTCCGTGCTCGACCAGTGGCATGTAAGCGAGGCGTCGCTGCAGGGCAGACACAGCGTGTGCCGGCTCATCCTGGTAGCGGCTGCGGACGGGCCCAGCCCCAATCCGTCGACGCCGTGCTCCCCGAAGCCATGGGGATGCAAGCGTCGCCAAGCGATCTCTGGCCTGGAGAGCGCGCTCTTGACCGGGCAGGGAGGGACTGCCGCCCAGGTGCCGTCTGCTCCACCGCGACGTAGCGCGGGCCTCTGCTGAACACTCACCTTGTCCAACTCGTCAGAACCAACCCGTGCTGCCCAGGCTGGTGCACGATGCAGACCCTCTTCGTTGTCGTCTTGACGAGCTGCGGATGCGCATTACCTGCACTACTTCTTTGCCCAGGGGCACCGCTACAGCGGGAGCGGGGGCATGGCTGAAAGATTTGCCGAGGGAGGCCAGGAAGGCGATGCAGCACTACGCAATGAACGTGCGGAGCACGCGGCACGTCAGGCTGCGCAGAGTTGGGTGGCCGTCGACGATGTCGAGTACGTGCCGTTCAACGACGGCGTTGTCGTGTTGAATGTGTGGAGGGCACGCATTCTTTTATGACGACTCATCCAGGAGGAGGAGCATGTGCTGCGAGCCGTGACGAGGCGGCAGTGCGTAGAGACGTTGTCGTCGGTGCACTTCTTGCTCGCTTGTTTTTCACGTATTGCCACCCCTTCGGGCAAGGGATGCTTCCGCGTGGTATCACAGGGATACCAGTGCCACCACTCTGTGACGGGAGGCCAAGCAGCACCCTCCCTCTCTTTCTGGGAATGCCGACACACTTCTGGTGGTGATAGGGCCAGGCGCCTACTACGTGGCGAGGCTAGAGCGGTTTATCGCTACCGATGTCTGCGGTCAGGTTGTACGTGGCGTTGCGTCGCGGCGACCTTCGACAGTGAGCACGTCTACGCTATGCATATTGTGGACGAGGCGTCAAGGTGAGGCACCGATGCCGGAAGCATGAGAAGAGCACCCCGAATTCGCGCCGTCGAGTCCTCCAGACTTCCATGTGGAGAGTCATTACAGCACACTGTGAAATGCCGCTATGTAAAGCGAGTGAAAGAGAAACACAGCACAGTGGCAGTGTGTCCAGGGCCTCAGAGGATCCTGGCCCCTAGGTGGCCAACCTCTTCCCTGCGCTCATCCGGCATTCACCCGGACTAGACCCTGTTATCCGCACCACCGAGACGCCATCGCCTCCTGCCCTAGAGCAGAACCGCAAAGGCGGCTCTTTTGAATTACGACATGCAGTTCACATGAGTGTCCATCTGGCGCCGATCGCGCAGCACGTATGCAAAGGAACGGTGAGGAAGAACAGGATGAACCCATCAGACGCATGGTCCTGGTTCGACAGCAGGCTAGCTCGTCGTACGCGTCCAGCATGTAGGCGTACTGCAGCGGAGGTGCGAGAGCTGCAGTTGTGTATGCGGATAGGCGCGGACTTGTAGTAGGACGGCATACTGACGGAAAAGGAACGGCAGCGCGGGAAGCGGCTCTTTTCATCGACTCTCCTCCCCAGACTCATACCCACTACTATGCACCGATGTGCTCGAGGCGCTGCTGACCTCAATGTCAGCAGAACAGCGTAGAGCGTTGCCAGGACGAGGCGAAAGCTTGCATGCGTCTCGATGCGTCCGACTTCTCTCCACTCATCTTCATACTTCGCTGAACGGTCACTGCCGTACTTTTTCATATCCGCTCGGGCTTGTGCATCCCTCAGATCTTTTCTGTGCAGCGTACGCGCCAATCGATTTTTTGTGGCGATCGCGTTACGGACGGCGTGCACACCCTCGCCCAGTGTCAGGAGCGCCACCCGCGTGTGCGGGTGCCTTTCTGCTTGAATGTTTGCCGGTGCAGAGGGAGCCGCGAACATTCCTGGTGCCGGCCGCTGCCGCCGTATCGTTTGAGCTGCATCGCCTTTGTGCTCCAGCGTTTAACCACGGGGTACGCACAGCAAGCCCCTCCCCCCCAAACCATCCCCCACCCTCTATTGGGGTCACACACGTATTTGCACAAACACATATCACTCGCTTAGGCCGTCATCATGGACAAGTATACGAAAGTGAAGAACATTGGCAAGGGCAACATGGGCACCTGTACCCTTGCCCGCAACAACGAGGATGGCAAGTACTACGTCATCAAGCAGGTGGATCTCACACGGATGAGCAAGAAGGACCGGCAGCAGAGCCTGAACGAGGCGCGAGTACTGAGTTCGCTTCGACACCCGAACATCATCAACTATGTTGACAGCTTTCTAGCCCGCAAGTCGGACAATCTTTGCATTGTGATGGAGTACGCCGAAAGCGGCGACGTTTGCACGCGCCTGAAGAAGAATTACGGTGTAAACGTGCCGGAGCGGCAAGTGTTGGATTGGCTCATACAGCTGGTGCTGAGTCTCGACTACGTGCATCAGCGCAAGATCCTTCACCGTGATGTCAAGACGCAGAACATCTTCCTCACCCACGAAAACCTGATCAAACTAGGCGACTTCGGCATTGCTCGCACGCTGGCGAACACGTACGACCAGGCCCAGACGTTTGTGGGCACGCCTTACTACCTGTCCCCTGAGCTGATTTTGGAGAAGCCCTACGACCACCGTAGCGATGTGTGGGCACTCGGCGTAGTCCTGTACGAGATGCTCACGCTCAAACACCCTTTCAATGCAAAGGACATGAAAGGACTGCTACAGCGCATCCTCGCTGTGCATTATGACCCTCTACCAACCGTGTACAGCGCCGAGCTGCGGGACATAGTGGCGCAGATGCTGGTGCGAGACCCAGCTGGACGGATCAAGCTGGAGGACATCTTGCAGATACCGATAGTTCGTCAGCGCCTTAAGCAGTGGTTCAAAGAGCCCGACGTCGTGCCGCAACACTACATACGCTCCCTCTGCAAGCACCAGCTGCTGCCTGATTTCCAGGATGAGGCAACTGCCGTGCCCTCCACCAGGTTCGCCGCCAGGGCTGCCGCGGCCATGGCGCACGAAGAGTGGCGCACCACCTCTGAGGCCACCTCAGCCCAGACGGATGTGGATGTCTGCGCCCGCAACGATACTGACACGCTTCCACATGTGACGCCAGGTGGGCCCTTCTCCATCCCATCCACAGCCGCGCGTGCAGCGGCGGCTGCGTGTACCTCAAATGCAGACAATGGATCTTCAGACGGAGTGCGACCCTCCATACCGGCTCTCAAGCCGTATAGCAACCTGCCACAAATGGGAATGGCGTCACCGCAGCTGTATGCGCCCCAGCCGCCACAAATGCATCCACGGGTACAGAGCAACAACAGAGTTTCTAGCCCCTCGCGGCTATTCAGATCACCTTTTAGCACCCCCAGCGTCGCACGATCTGCTGCGCTGCCGATCTCTCGGCAGCAAGGCGATCCCGTGAGCCAATCCTCTCAAGTACCGCTGCCGTTGCAGCGACCCACTGCTCGCGCCAAGGCTCCCAGCAGGCTCTACGCACGTCCCTACATGGCGCAGCCCCACCTGTCCCCATCGCCCGGCTACCTTCTCGCGGCCAACCCACGCAAGAACGCGGGAGACGTGCGGCGTCAGCAAGGCAGCAGGGCCACAGACCCCTACCTGAACCCTCTGTTTTCTCCGCCTCGCCAGATGGCGCCTGCATACAGGCCACTAGCTCCTCCCTTCCCCCCGCCGCCCGACATCAAGGCAATGCTGCAGCGGGCCGCCGCCGAGCGTGCACGTCGCTGACAACGATTCGCGCAGCAGTCGAGGCGGCACCCCACGCAGACAAGCCAATGAACAGGCATACCAAACAAAGGGTGTAGATGCGTCCTGTGTCCAAATATTCTGCAAATTGTTCTGCTAAAGCTGCTCCCCCTCCCTCAACGCACCACCTTTGCGGTGGATGTCGCACGTGTGCTTGTGCGCGTCATCGTCAGGCTCTCACCCGCTCCCCTCCGGGCCACCACCCACTGAGAGGACTTCTCTCTCGCCCTCCCCCTTCCTCATTATTTCATTCACTTATTGCACCTTCTTTTCGTTGATTATTGTCTCCCCCTTCCCTCCCTGCGTGCGTGCGTGTGTGTGTGCCCGTGGTTGCTACCCGGACTTTATTGTCGGCTTGGCTGTTGTTGCTTCCTCCGCTTTTTCGTTGTACGATGCACATAGGTCAAAGTCCGGTGGCACCGCGCCGCTTCGGTTCTCCTCTTCCTTATTTATTTCTTCATATATATATATATATGTCTGCCCTCTCTTCTCCAATTCTATCAATTCACGACCGCCTCACCCTCTGCTCATTGTTCCTCTCACACCCCTGTATCTCTCTCTCTCTGTGCTTGTCTGCATCTGTGTGTATATGCGTGCTCTTCTTGTGAAACCATCGGCACCTGCGCTCATGACCTCTCTATCATCGCTTCAAGCTTCGTCTCCTTCAACCAGCGCACAGACACGCACACAGCCTCCCTCCCTCTATCTTTTCTTTGTCGACTTCCCTCCCACTTCACTCTTCACTGCTTCTAGGATCGCGTACGTGTGTGCGTGTGTGTGTGGGGGGGTGAAAGGCGGTGAGCTGCGGGCTCTTTGTTGTTGTTTTCTCTCACCCCTCCTACTTTTCTGTTTGGCTGTCGTTCTTGTCTTTTCTGGATCCCGCATCGTCTGCAGCTCGCTTGATGTGTGCGTATGTGGTCGTGAGGGTTGGAGGACAGCTCTACACCTCTGCTGACGCGTTGCAATGTGATTTGTGTCTGTTATAGCCGGGAATAGGAAGTGAAGCGATCCCGCGGCGCATCTACTCGCTTTCCCTCTCTTTCGATTGCACCGTGGAACACTCATGCGGCTACCAGTGTCATTAACACAGCAACATTTCGCGTTTGGGTACTCTGTCACGTCAGAGCCACTGCAAAGATGCTCGCAGCTAAACCCGCACATGAGAAACAGATCAACAAACTTGCTCTTCAGTAAGGAGAAGCGTCCGAATGCGTTCTCGGTGGAGGTTGTCTTGCGGTCCTCTTTCTCACTACCGAAGACGTTGTTGCAGCCCAGCCCTCCCCACTCCTTGTCCTTCTCACTACGCTCATCCTGTCCTCTCGACTCTTTTTCATATCGCCACTATCATTTTGTCCCTTCACCACAGCGCCGCTGCTAGCTCGGTCTCCCCCTTTTTTTACTGCTCGGTCGGCAGCGGCAAGCCGCTTCAGCACGCGTGTGGAGTAAAGGACGATACTTCAGCAAAAAACCTTCTCGATTCGCCTTTGCGCCAGCACGTTGTTCCGAGAAGAGGTTGACTGTTGTTGGCCCTCCCCCGTAGAACTCCTTGGAGGCTGCTCTGCCTCATACACGGTGACACATCGGCAACACGCCACAGCTGCTTCCCCCGCCTCATCCTCTGTTACAGGAAAGCAGGGACACGTCATTTGTCGTCTTTCGCGTTACTCCGTAATGGACGGCGTGGAGTGGGGGGAGGGGGAGGAGGAGCTGGCGCACTACTTGCGCGAGGAGCACCCGCGCGTCTCGGCTCTCCCCGTGAGCATCCGCTACCGGACGTTTGCGCCGCCAGCGCAGGATACGCGCGTTCGCGCCGGACGATCTGTCCACGACTTTTACCTGTACCGCCGCCGCCGCCTCGACTCGGCCATCGAAGCAGAGCTGACTGCCTGCGGCCTCTCGGTCGTGCAGCCTCTGCAGTGCGTGCTGACCGACTCCTTTGCGATTGCGCAGCGGCAGCAGGCGACGTATCAATGGCTCGCGCAGCGTCATACTGCTGATGAAATTCTCCATCGCTTTGCCGTGGACAGGAAGCTGAACGCGGTGCCGTGCCTAGCCGCCGTGAACCGCTCGCTGAGTGTTCTCGGTCGTGAAGGTGGGGCAGATGCCGTGCTTGACGTTCTGGAAGATGTGCTGTTGGATACCGCTATCATTCCCCTCAGCACCCTGCTCGGTGCCATCAAGGCGCTGCCGAGTCACCCTGTTCGAGCAGCCCGCGTCGCACTCACCTTCAGGGGCTCGCTTGGGTCACAGACGGTGCCCCCGAGCGTGTGGGGTAACCTCGGGGCCGCCCTCGCACAGGCGTCACTGCAGATGCCGATGCCGCTAGAGGATCACTTCGTGGAGCTGTTTGAGCGCGTCCTCGCCATGGTTAGCGCGTCGACAGGTCGGTTGAGTGAATCGCTCGTGGTGGCATTTGGCCGGTGCTTGCTCGCCAGTAGCAAGCCGTGCTCCGCAGCAATGCACCTGGTCCGCGAGGAGCTGCTCAGCGGCCGCAGTCGAGATGGTTTTACTGGTGCCCCGTTGCACCTTGGCGCCTTTCTGAGCGATCTCCTCGTGGCGCTGTGCTGCGAAGATGAGAAACTAGGGACACCCCGACACTCTAGCGCGGACACGGATACCTTGACCTTCGCGTGTGATGTCATCAAGTACGCGTTCGCCGTGCGTGTGCAGTTGTTGCCGAGAGTCTTCGACAAAGTGCTCGCCTTGTGTGAGCGGCGCAAGGAGTACTATCGCATGTGCATTTTGTTTGTGTCTATGTGCGTCTTGTCGACTCCGTCGCTGGTGTCCTTGCTGCGAGTGGTGGAGGTGGTGACGCAGATTCCCGATCTGCGCACACCACTGCAGAGTCTTTTGCCGGTCAGCTGCACCGGCTTCTTCCTGTGGTGCCTGCAGCGGTACCCTGGACTGTATCAGTCACCGGTGGACTCCCAGAGTCAGCAGAAGGCCACACGACGGGCTTGTGCGCTGCTCGGCTGTCTCGCCGTGGAGGAAAGCAATGCAGAGAAGCTCCCTGCTTTGCTGAAGGTCCTTACGCACAATAAGGGAGTGGACCCTATCATGGCCGCTAGTGCGGTGTCGGCGGCTGTGCGTCGGTTTCGTGAGCTGCGCTGTCCCGCTGGCAAGGCTGTTTTTGCTGCCCTCCAGGACCAGCACGAGGCGGTCCTGGCGGCTGTGTTGGAGATGCATTCGAGACCGACCCGCCCGGCGGCGTCTGCGCCCGCAGCTACCGTCACCGTTGAGCTCCGTCGACTCTTGCCCTCCGAGTCGGTGTACTGCACAGTGCTGAGCGCCGTTGCTCTGGCCGCGCTGGCGAGTCGCCCGGCCGCGGAGCAGGCGTTTGTGCGCATGATGGAGTCGTATCAGCGCAAGTGCGGCGCCGTTGCGCTCATCCCGTTCGAGTGTGTCTGTGCATCATTTGGGGTGCCGGATGGCGCGGTCAGGATGCTGCGCACGTGGCACCGCGAGTACACCTGGCTGGCAGTCTTACCTCTTGGACTTTCCCTGCAGCTCGATGGCGTGACTGCCTGCGAGGTGTGCTGCGCCGCCTTCACTGCTACTCAGCAGGTGCACAAAAAGGTCATTTTCATCTGTGGCAGCGAGGCCGAGGCGGTAGCGGCGAAGGAAACGAACGTAGAGCCGCTGATTGTGATGGAGGCGCTGGTGAGGCGCTTGTTGGGCCAGTGACGCGTTGCAGACGATAAGAGGGACTATGAGGAGTGTGGGGGATGTTAGGCGTGCGCGTGTGCCTTTTCTTCACGAAACACGAAACGCCCATCGTCCCCTCTCCCGCTTTCGGCACGAACACGCACGCATCGATTCACACGGAAGGGGTGTCCCCAAGGAAAGCACTGAGCAAAACGCGTAGCCTGTCACGGTCTTCTCCGCTCCTCCGTTGTCAAGGAAGAGCGTCGCATGTCGCCTTTGCTATTTTAAAATGTGTTTTCTGTGTTGTTGGTGCTCACCATGAACGCTGCAGCGTATGTGCTTCTTCTTGCGGAGCGCGATGCTGCGCATGCAACGGTCGGCGGTCCATTTGGCTGCTGTCTGCAACGGCTCCATTTCGATGGGAGACACGCCTCCTTCCTCGCTTTTCTGTACCTCCCACCATCACTACCACCTACCTAACCCTCTCGTCATTTAGTTGATGCACAACTCGTCCTGTTCTACTCCACAGAAACTCTGGGCCACCTCCAGTGGCTCCGTCATCCACGCACGCATACGCACGTGAGGGACAACCCCCGTTATTTCGCTTGGGGATCATTTTGGTGTGTGTAGGGGGGGGAGGGGAGGGAGAAAGTGTAGCTGCAGGTTCTCTGGCGGAGGACACACACAGATTTCAGGCCAGCCTCATCACGTCCTTCTGCTTCTTCCCATCGCCTGCGCTATCCCTGTCAACAATGGCGTCGCCTGCGGCCGCGGGTGCCGAAAATCGGCCAAAGCCGTTGCACACGTACCCGGAAGATGTGCCACCCAGCAGCAAGATCCTCGCACACTGCGGCTTTGACAGTCGTCACTTCAACGCCGTCGCCTACCTTGGTGACAACACCCTGCTCACTAGTGGTGGCAAATTCGTGCTCTTCGTGCACGTCGACTCCGGCGCAGTGGAGTCGCAAGACGGCCCCCTGGATGGGGCTGTTGGCGCTGTTGCTGTACACCCCGGCGGTACGTCGTACGTAGTGGGTGAGCGTTGCCCTGCAAACCCGCTTCTCCGCGCGTACGGCTGGCCCTCTCGGGCCCCATCTAAAACCTTTGCAGGTGGCGCAGAGGTGGGGTATAGCACGCTCGCCTTCAACGTGGACGGTAGTCGCCTCGCCTCCGTCGCAAGTGCGCCCGACTACACCCTTGCCATCTGGGACTGGGAGAACACCTCGCTACTGTTGCGGAGCAAGTGCTTCAACTCCGACGTGTACAGCGTCGCCTTTAGTCGCTTCGATGACGCACTTCTCGTTACAGGCGGGGCCGGTCATATCAAGTTCTGGATGATGGCGGACACCTTCACGGGGAAGAAGCTGCAGGGCTCGCTTGGCAAGTTTGGCCGTCACGAAATATCCGACGTCGCCGCGTTTGTGATCTTGGCGGACGGCAAGGTGCTCTCCGGGTCCGACTGCGGTGACCTCCTCTTATGGGAAGGCGACCTCATCGTATGCACGTTTGCCCGCGCCTTTGCCGTCGATGAGCCCGGGGCCAAAGGATTGGGGCAGCCACCTCACGATATTCAGCCATGCCACGACGGCGCCATCCACTTTGTCTCTCTGCAGGGCCGCTATGTGGTAACGGGCGGCGACGACGGATACATACGGTACTGGGATCTTCATGAGCTGGAGGTGGCGGAGGGCACCGGACTGCCTCCGTACTACGCGCCGAACTGCCTTCACGAAGTGTGCGTGTCGTCCGCGTTTCGCGTCCGCTCCGTTACGCTCGATGAAGAGCACCGGCAGTGGGTCATCCTCGACGAGTTCGGCACCATCGCCACACTGCCCTACCCTCTGCGTAATGGCAAACTAGACACCACAGAGCGGGTGAGACAGGTGCGGCTTCGGCTGAACGGTGTCCCGCTCACGTGCGCGGCGGTGTCTCCCGTCGAACATGTCGTCCTCACCGGTGGCATGGACGGCGTTGTGCGCTGCATCGACTATGTGTACTGCGCAGAGCGGTGCCGCATGGAGTGGCCGCGCCATCCGCGCAAGGACCCGGTGCCGGTGGCAGACATGAAGGTGCTAGTGCCGCGCTCGACGGCGCAAAGCGTGCTCGCGGTGGCTGGCTTTGGCGACGGCACGGTGCGGTTACTTGAAATCGGCGAAGGCAGCGGCAGCATTCGGATGACTGGGCAATGGAAGGCGCACGCGGATGGGCTGTGCGCGCTGGCAGTGAACGAGGACGCGTCTCAGGTGGCCAGCATCTCCCCCAGCGGGCACGTTTTCTTCTTCAGTGTGGAAACGGCACCCTGCACGCTCGACCCTGTGGGTTATTGCGTCGGACCACTGCAGAACCCCACGAGCGCGGCATGGGACACGCAGGCTGTGGGCGGCCACGGAGGCTGCCTCCTTGGCTTCGAGGGTGGCCAGCTACTCTCAATCCGCGCCCCAGCACCAGGTTCCGTGAACCACGATGAAGGGTACGAGTTTCCGTGTGCGTATGACCTGGTGGCGATCCGCCAGCGTCAACTGCCACCGCCAAAGACGGAAGCTGAGGAGCTGGAGGTGGACGACACCGCTGCGACTGCACTGGAGGAGGAGGATGTGGGCCCATGGCCGATCGCCTTCGTGGTGCAACTCCCAGGAGAAGGTTTTGCGATTGGCATGGGTAAGGAGGAGCTTGCGTACGTGTACCAGGGCAGTATCCGCTACGCGAACCAGCTGGAGCTTCCGCCCCTGCCCCCAACCGGCGTGGAGCCACCAGACTACGTCGAGGACCCGGCGCTGAACGTGTGCTACCGAGACTGCGTGCCGCGTCGGGCTTTTGTCAGCCCCAACGGCGCTCTTGTTGTGTGTGCAGATCGAAACCGACTACTGTTGCGGGAGGCTACAAGTCGTCAGCAGGTGTTTCTGCTTGGCGCAGCGCACGACAGCACGGGTGGTGCAGTCACCGGCGCCTTTCTCTCTCATAACGGCAGCATGGTTGTCTCTATCGGCACCGACGGCCTTGTCGTGACACAGCTGCGAGACGGCTGCGCAACTCCGCGTGCTTCGCCACCTCTTATCGACGCCGCTACAGTCGTCGAACCTGCTCTCGGCATGGTTTCTGCGACGGCAGCGGCCCCCGCGGTTGTTGCGTGTGCCGAAGAGGCTGTGGGGGCTGTCGAGGCACCCGCTCTGTCGGTCCAGGAGCAGAAAGAGGCGGACGACGCAGCTCGGGCCTCAACAGAGAGGGAGGCGAAGCTGCAGCGCTTCTTGAATAGGCTGGAGAAGGTGCGCGACTCGTACGCTGAGCTGGTGCACGCCAACGAGCAGTTGCCATCTGGCCAGCGGCTTAACAAGGACGAAATGCAACTCGATGCGTCGCTTCAGGACGCCCTCGACGCGGAGAAGCAGCGCCGAGTGCGAGAGGCCGAGAAGGAGTATATCCTGCCCACCGCCCGCGAAGATGTCAAGACGACCAAGCTGAAGAACTGCTTCCTTGACAATCTGCTCTACGACCGTTTTGAACTAGCGGCCATCGAAGAGGGCTTCTCCGTCGCCTCCCTACGCGTCTTCGACCCACACGAGTCAATCGCCAAATTGGAGGCGGCTGCTCACCAGCTAGCCGAGTCGGACGGGGAATCGGATGTGGAGAAGGAAGAGGACGAGGGAAGCGACAGTGAACAGGATGGCGCCGGTGCAGACGTAGCAGCGACAGAGCACACAGCTGCGGGGGACTCTAAGGCAGCCGGCATCGACGCCGCCGCCACTACCGCCTACGAGCGGCCTGACGATCTGATTGGAATAGCCACCATTGGCGCCTCCGTGAAGCAGCAACTCAACAAAATGGACACACGCCGTCGCGAGCGGCAAGAGCGGCGGGACGGCTATGGGCGTTTGTTGGACCGCAAGCCGAACCCAGCAATCGACGATGCAGCGCTGAAGCAGCAGATCGCGATGGACCTCAAGAACCGAGGTGACTGCACATTTCGCACAGATGCAGCGTACCGAGGCGAGCACCAGTACCGTCCCACCGCAGTCGCCAAGCTGCAGCGCATGATCCACCTGATGGAAGACATTGTGCGCATCAAGACAGCCTTCAACGAAGACTTGCTCCAGCTGCGCGAAGAGAAGCGGCACACCCTCGCCCGCCTCAACTGTATGCGCCAGGACTACAGAAAGGTGTTGTTTCAGCTGGGGTTGTGCACCTCGCCTGAAGTGCCTGATCTATCCCTTACCGTTGAGGAGGAGCCCGAGACACTCTACACGATGGATCGCGACAAACTCGAGGCGTACAACAAACAGAAAACGGAGGAGCGGGCCAAGGCGGAGGCGATGAAAGCGCATCGTGGTTTTGGCGCCGACCTGGCCAGCGCGCAAGCACCCGAGCGCTCGCGGGACTCCTCTACCGTGACCACCGGCACCGTGCCCGGCAGTGTGATCATGCCACAAAAGCGCTCCAAGGGCAGCCACTTCCCCTCCTACCTCGGACGAGGCTCACGGCAGAGCGCCGTCGGCAGCCTCGCGATGCGGGAGCGCATGGACGCCGATCTGAAGGGCAAGCTCAACAATGTGACCCTCACGCCAGAAGAGAACGAGGAGCGGGAGATGCAGCGCGCCGTTTTGGAGCGGGACATGCGGCGCTTGAAAGCCGCCATGGCGGCGGTGCGGACGGAGTTCAATGACAAGCTGGGGTCACTGCGACTGCGTCGCGCGGCGCTCGACGTGGATCTGTGCCTTATGACGAGGTGTCTGACCCTCTTCCACCGCGAGTATCAGCTGCTGCTGATCTTTCGCTCGCAGGACAAAAAACTGCGCGCCGTGTTGACGGCGGTGAAGCAGGAGCGGGAGTCGGTGCAGCGCGGCATTGCGTCTCAGCACACGGACCTGGCGTCTAGCGAGGAGCGCATTCGCCAGCTCACCGGCCAGCTCAAATCCACCAATCAGGCAGCAGAGGCCTACATCGACGAGCATTGCCCGAGCGACAAGCTGACGTACATTAAGCGGGTCTACTATCGGCAGCTGAAGCGCCGGCGCCGTGCGGAGGATGGGGACGATGACGACGACGACATCACCAGCGATGACGACGACGATGAGGACGACGGTATCGGCGAGGAGGCTCGGCCGCCCAACTGCAGCGTGGAGGCGTGGGAGGGCATGCTGAGGTGTCGCGAATCTCGCCTTGACTTGACGGAAGCCAGTGACGCGGCTAAAGCAGAGGTGGCGAACATCCGCAAACAGCTGGAGCAGAGCGAGCAGCGGCTGCAGGAGCTGGCGGAGCATGTCAAGCAGTGCCGAGGCGAGGTGCAGGTGCTCGAGGAAAAGAAGCGGAAGGAGTTGAACATGCTGTATACAGCGGTCCCGCTCCGCCTGAGTCAGGTGCGGTGCCTTGAGGAGAATGCGCGGCTACCATCCCACCTCCCAGAACAGCCGGTAGTTGTCATCTCCGCGGAGCAGATGAGCGCGCTGCGACAGCGCATCTTTGACTTGGCTGACCAGAAGATACAGCGCCGTGACGAGGTGGCGAGACTGACGGCGGAGCTGCAGCCGCTGAAGGAGGCGCGTGCGGCCTCCAATCGCGTGTTCGAGGAATGGCAAGAGAAGGTAAACGAGGTGATGCTACTTCGGTTTGGCCAGTACGTTGACTTGGAGATGCTGGAGTCGTGCGGGTCCAGCTGGGCGATTGAGACGAAGAAGGAAGAGCTGCTCCACCTTGAATTGAAGTGGGCGCGATCGGTGAAGAAGGTTGAGAACCAAATCACCGAACTCCGCACACGCCTCCAAGACAAAGTCTTTGAAAACACTAGCCTGCTGCAGAACCTCGGCGATCTCGAAACGGAGCGTCAGCGCGTAGATTCTGTATTGTCTCAAGCCACCTCCAAGACGGTGCAGCAGTACTGCGGGACGACGGTCGCATCGAAGCAAGAGCGTGCCGTTCTGCGCGAACTCATCGCCGCACAGCAGGAGGAGATAGATGCACTCACGGCCGAGATCCTCATGCTGAAGCGCAAGGGCGGACACGTCTATAGTCAAGCCATGATGTAGGCTCGGTGCAGCAACGTTTTCGGTTTCCATGCCGAGAGATCCGCCGACACGTGTCTACCTCGCTCTCTGCGGCTGCTCGTGTCGAGCGCTTCTCTCTGCACACTCCAGACGCCACAGCAGCCTTTTGGAACGCCGGCTGTTTGCCACTCTTGCGTCCTGCCCTTACTTTCCCTCATACAGCGTCTCCCCTAGTCCTAAGCCTTCACTTTTTTGAAGGGTTGAGGATGGACTAGCGGTGCCGCTGTGACGAGGACGTACCGAACGTCGAGAAGCCGCAAGTGATTGTCTACGTCTTGTACTGGGCCACGCCGCCTAGCCTACCATTCCCCTCCCCCTTCACGTTCTGTGTGAGTGCCGTCGTGTCGGTTTGTTGCGAACTGCGCACTCGATGTACCCATGTATAGAACTCGATCTTTGTTTTTTTTTTTCGATGAGAAGAGATGGCAGTCGGTATGCGCTCGTACATCTCTCTGGTGTGCACCCTTTTCCGAATGACGTCACCATACTGTGGGGCACTCTGCTATACTGCGAAAGTGACGCACCCGCGCGGCGAAGCACCGACTCACTGCCTCTTTGACTCTCTGTCTCTCGAGTTTTGTGTAAACCAAGAAAGACGCCTAGCCCGCTCTCCCTTGTGTGCATTGTCCCCCACCTCACTTGTTGCTACCCGTGAGCGTCATAGCCAAGCACCAAACGAGTAAAGCAGTAGACGGCGCCTCCATTGCTCCTCGTCCTCCAATACAGGCGTGCTTCTCGCATTATCTTATGTTCCTCCGGCATTCCATTTCGGCGCTGTTGACCATTCTCTGCGGCGTCTCCGGCTCTGCTGGCAACGCTTTCCCTTTTTACTGCCACCTGCCCCCGCGACCTCCACAACTGTGCCGCCATTATCGATGAATGTACACTTGGCTCTCCCATTACTACTCTTGTCATCACTGTCCGTCAACTCCGCTCTCTCTCTTCTTCCTCCCTTGCGCTCTCCACCATTTCTTCTGTCGCTGTTTCTTTTTCCGTGCTTGCTGCCGTTGCTCGCACTCACGCAGAAGTAGCAGCGTGTAGCGAAGCCATTTCGTCATCCACCGTCCTTGCCGCATCAGCACCCCTCTCGCCTCTCCTTCATCTGTTTTTTTTTGTTTTGTAAGTACTATTATTGCATCGTTCGTTTCCTTGTTGATCTGAGTGAGTGGGTCAGTCTTCGTGTTCTGCTCGTGGCTCGCCTCTTATTTGGGTCTCGATCACCAATACCACCCTCCTCGGCAGACAACATCGGCACAGTCGCATTCATCACTGCAGCGCTTGCCGCCCCCCCCCCCCCCCCACCACGACAACGCTAACGACTACGACCCCCTGTACTGATTTTACGGACAAAGGCGTAGCACAGGTCTCTCTCTTTCCTTGTTCCTTCGTGCATCTCGCTCACGCTCTCTTTTCTCTACTTGACTACCGAACTTTGTGCCCTCCACACCTTACCACCACATATATTTTTTCGGTTCATCTCGGTCGCTTCGAATACCTCCGCTTGGGTGTGCCAGTGAGCGTTGTGTCCGGGCTCCTTTTTTTCATTAAGTGCCCATTCACACACGCGCGCTCATACCATTGCGAAAACGGCTGTGCACGACGACAGCAATATCTCCGAACAGAAACCAAGGGAATTAACGCGTATACGCACGCACGCACACACACACGCACGCACACACACACACGACCCGGCTTCTTTCGTAGGGCGCCTGTCGCTTGTAGTTTCCCGCTCTTTTCGGATCCCCTTCAGCTAACAGAAAGCTAAAGCATCTCAGCAGAACCTCACCCGTCTCTTTTTTTTCCCGTCAGCAAAGCACCTCGCGCATCATGTCACTATTCGGTGAGGCCCTACCTTTCGAGGATGACACAGCGACCTCGCTTATCCGTCGGGTCGGCTTCCCACCGGATAAGATGTACGCCCAGATGCCAGAGATCTACCTATGCCCGTGCTGCAGCGAGTTCAGCAAGCAGGAGGAGCGCGAGCGTCTTCTGCGCGAGGCCCGCGACGCCAAAGAGGCTGAACGTCGCCGCCTTATGCAGCTCGACGTCTTCGAGGAGCGTGCGCGGCCGCTGCCCTCAGGGGATGTCCGCCGCAAGGCCTACCGGCGTATCATGGAGGAAGAGGAGCTGGCGGAGACAGCCCCGAGCGTGCCGCCACCGCCGCAGACGATCGATGACCTGCGTCGCGCCAAGAGGGATCAGAAGGTGCCGAAGCTGATCGTCACAGTCCACTGCGGCCGAAACGTGAGCGCGGAGCACAATGACCGGATCTCCGTTATCGTGCGCTGCGGTGCCTTTGAGGGCCAGACCGAAAAGGTGCTGCGGGGCAAGGAGGTGGTGATACCGTGGGAGGAGCTCTTCGAGTTCCCGTACATCAACCACAACGAGCCACTGGAGGTGCTCGTCGTGAACGATGCGCTGCCCGAGAAGAATGACCAGTTGATCGGCGGCCTGGCTGTCCCGTGCAACGTTCTGCACGACGGCCGCCATGGTGACCAGGAGCCGCTGCCGATCATGCCGGAGGATAGCATGCAGACTGGCTACGGCAGCTGTCAAGAGGGTCCGCTGGGCACCATTGTGGTCTCCTGGTACCTGCGCGGCGCCGATGACAAGATGGACGAGGATACGATCGAGCAGCAGACGCTAAACGTGCCGCTCGGCTGTACCTTTGTGGTCCACAACTTATTCCAGTTCGCCGACCACGGCGCAAAGGCGCACAAGGGCGGTGTCCTGTGTGTGTTGCGCGACACGGATGACAACTGCTCCGAGTCCGTGCTCTACAGGCCTGGGGCTCAGCTAGAGCCATCGCTGTCGCCGTTTCACACCACGGAAGGCTACTACTACCTCCCTGGAAATCCGTCGCAGGTTATGCAGCTCAACACGGAGCGGAAGCTGGGCCACATCCTCATATGCGTACCGAAGCAGGAGAACTCCTCGGAGGAGGAGGAGGAGCTTCTCGTCATCGGCGCGGTGCCACTGGAGTTCGAGCGTCTGTACAACAAGGGAAATGCGGTGCTGCTGATTGAGTCCAAGTCGAAGGAGGACGCCATCTGGGGCGAAATCTCGGTCGAGTGGGCGAACAAACCGCTGGATGATATGGACCTGCACCCTTCCCCGATGGCAGTGCAGAAGGAGTCGCTGTTCTTCACCGTCGTCCGTGGCTGCAACCTTGAGCATCGTGACGGCCAGCCCGTAACGCAGGGCTACGTGTCTGTTGCCTCTGGCGACCTGGAGGGTACCACCGTGGAGGCGCCGGTCACCCACGACTCAGACGGTAAAAACATCATCAACTGGAACCAGGAGGTCCGCTTTGTCGACGTGGACCCAGCTCAGAATATTATTGAGGTGCAGATGTACGAGAAGGAACGCCTGGTGTCTGTCGGCGCCTGCGAGCTAGAGGACTCTGATGAAGGGGTAGTTATCGTTCAGATGTACCATGCCGCGAGCGTCAACGAGAAAGCTGGCGAAATCGTTGGAAGCTACAAGCGTCTGCACGCCCCGCGTCTGGTGGAGGAGGGCATATACCGGAAGCACCGCGCTGCCGAGGAAGCAGCCTACCAGGGTGCTGACGAGGAGGACGAAGAGCAGGAGGAAATTCACCGGCCCGCCGACCTGGATGGGAGCAACGTGGACGAAGACGAAGAAGAAGAGAAAGAGGAAGAGGAAGAGGAGGAGGAGCCACAGGCGACGCAAGCTCCCCCGATGACTGAACACGCCATGAGCATCAACGAAGATCTCTCGGAGGAAGAGAAGGAGGCCGATGAGGCCGCGCCGCATGAGACACCTCAATGGCAGAGGAGCGAACAAGAAGAGCAGGAGCACGAGGAGGGCGAGGAAGAGGCGCCACAGCAGCAGGAGTACCTCGAAGAGGCGCAGTCTGAGGAGCCACAGTCTCAGGAAGAGTTCCAACAGGATGAGGAGCAAGAGCAGGAGTCTGACGTCGACGTCGAGGAGGAGCTGCAGCCCGAAGAGACGGAAGATGTGGAGCATCTGACTCACGAGTCGTCGGCAGAGGTGTCGAAAGAAGCTTCAGAGCACGAGGAGGATGGAGAGGAGCTGCAGCGGCCAGCAGGGGCGTTGGAAGGCACTTCAGAGCAAGAGGAGGAGGAAGGGGGACTGCAGCGGCCGGCAGAGGCGTCGGAAGAGGTGTCGAAAGAAGCTTCAGAGCAAGAGGAGGATGGAGAGGAGCTGCAGCGGCCGGCAGGGGCGTTGGAAGGCACTTCAGAGCAAGAGGAGGAGGAAGAGGGACTGCCGCGGCCGGCAGGGGCGTTGGAAGGCACTTCAGAGCAAGAGGAGGAGGAAGAGGGACTGCCGCGGCCGGCAGAGCCGTTGGAGGGCGCCTCAGAGCAAGAGGCGTCGGAAGAGGTTTGGCAGCCCGAGGAGGAGCAGCCGGAGGAGGAGGCCTACCACGGTGAGCTGCACCGCCGGGAGTACGGGTCGGAAGAAGCGCATCAGACGGAGCTCGGCGAGTTGGAGACTGAGCACTACCACGCCGCGGCGCAGTCTGCCGACATCCCTACGGCGGAGGCGGCGGGGGCTTACCCTGCTACCGCCGGCTCACGGGCGCGCCGCCGTCCGTCGTGGGTGGCCTCTTCCACCAAAAGCAGCGGTTACAAGCAGCCATGGTACCCGTCAGGTGCTCCGGAAACAGATCAGCACATTCCCTTCTCCAAGACTAAGCTGTCAAAGAAGAACATCGAGAGCATTCGACACCTGGAGACGTGCAAGTCGCGCATCGAGGAGGAGTCGGTGCGCCGTAGCAGCACCCCTCGCCGCTCAAGCACGCGTGGTCTATCCCCCAGCTCCCAGTAGGACTGCTGAGCAGCATCTAGCCTAGCACACGTTGGTTGTCGAACGTGCGCCTCTCACACCGCAGGACTTTTCCAGTGCGCAGGAAAGAGGGAGTCGGTTGTGGAAGTCGTGCGCACTGAGGGGGGCTGCCTCTTCCTTTCGTCTGACCTTCGACACTTGACTCTGCTTTCTCTGGACATGCATGCAAAAATGCGCCAAATGTACATGACTATCTATTAACGGTCGCATTTATGCACACACTTCTTGTGTTGGTGTTGTACATTGTGTTGCCTGATTGATTCGCTGTCGTGGGTGCCACTGACCGTTTTGACTGCCTTTTCGTGCATGTATGCGTTTGTATGGCGGTGTGTCAGCGTTCCTGCTGGTTTCTGCGCTCCCTTTCCTTTTTTGTTGTGATTTCCCTGTACTCTCTCTGAGGCTGAATTCTTCCCTTTCCCATCAACTCTATGTTTCTGTTCATGGGTGCTTGATTGTGTGTGGCTGCGTGTGTGTGTGTGTGCATGTGTGCGATTGCTGAAAACTAGGTGGCACCGCTCTGTGTCGGCCGATTCTCTTGTGGATGTGGGATTCTCATGTATTAGGAGTGGTAGAAGCGTGACCCGCTTGTGTATCTGCGCTAAACGACATCGCCGCCTATCTCTTGTTGCCATAGTGGTGGCGTGACGGGTGAAGAACACAGCACTGGGAATATGCTCTCGTTCTCTCTTTTTGACCGTTTCGATGGTTCTCCCTGTACATCTCGATAATCGTGCAAAATCATCCCCCATTCTGACCCTATCGCACGCCTCCCCACATCTCGAGAATTTGTGTTCGCTGTACCCTTTCGAGTTCCCTCCTCTTTCCTTTCTTTTTGCTGTTGTCTTCGAATACCTGTACGGAATCCTTCTTTTGTACTTTTTTTTACCTTTTTCTTTCTGTGTCGTTGGCGAGCTGTATGCGCTCTTGTTCTCACGCTTCGTTGTCGTGGATGTGTATCTTTGCAATTGTAGTAAAGATGTTGGCCGTGCTGTGCAGAGAGGTGATGTGAGACCGCAATCGAATCGTTTTGTCCAGCGAGCGTGGAGGCCGAGGAGGGTGCTGCCTCTACTCTCTCGATCCTCTCCGTAAAATTCAGCAGAGGAGCAAACTGAGCAAACGCCTGTGCTCTGTGTCATAGGCGCTGTACGGCGAGTCCTCATCGTTGCTGGTTTGTTCCCACGGTTGGCGGAAGGAAGAAATCGAAGGGACAAGAAAGACGGCCACGTAGACAAACAGGAAGCGTAGAACAATGAGAAGCAGCGGAAGAAAAAGAAATGAGGAAGGCTATCGTTTCGATTATTTTACCGTAGTTTGTTTAGGACACCACCCTTCCTCTCTTTTGGACGGGCTGTGGATGCAGCTCCACTCACTCACACACGCCCCGATCTTCTCCGTCTTGTTTGTGTGTTAGCAGTGACTCTTGGAACGGTTCCGCGCCTTCTTCTGCTTGTCGCTTGCTTTATCCTTTGCATGTTTTTTTTGTACGTTTGTCATCTTTCCCCGTCTCTTTTTTTCTTTGTCAGGCCCGATTCCCTTCGACGCAAGCGGACACTTCGTTTGTTTCTGATGTTTGATTCTTTTCTTCATTTCGTGCACGTCTTTATATGTGGGGACTAGCCTGTCTCACCTTGTCGGCCCTTTCGTCCCTTTGTTGGACGTCTCGGTCTATGTCCTCCTCGTCTCTCGTTCAGCACGTTGTCATTTTTCTTTCTGGTTTCTTCTCTTCGCTCACTCTTTTTCTTTCTCTCTGTGTGTGTGTGTATGCCCTTGCCTGACGCTCCCAGAAACTCTTTCCCATGCGCAGCTGTGAAAGTCATGCCTTGATCTTCTTTTGAACCTGGCCACAAGGACACCCATTTCAACTCTGAGCCACTCCTCCTCCCTGGCACAGGCTTGCCCACACAGCCGCTGTGGTAAGGCACCGGGAAACCGAGACCCGCCCGAGTGCGGATGGGTAGAGGGATGTACGCATGTCAGGGGCCGCCATGCAAAAGGCTCTCTTCCACCCTTTCTCCACGCTCTTCTTTTGTACGCTCCACAGAGGGTGTCAAGGGTGGCTGATTGTTCTTCGCCCCCTCCCCCTCTCTAACGCCCGCCAGGCGCAGAGCAAAGAACCGACGCTGTGACCTCCATGCTGTCCCAACTTTACGTATGCGGCCCTCTCCCCTCCCCTTTCTCGCCTGCCGCTCACCTTGACTGCTCTTTTTCTCATCACGTACACTGCCGATGCGCGGTGGCTAACAGTGAAGTCTTTGTGAGTGCGTGTGTGGGTGTATGTGCCTGCCCTCTGCTCTTCAGCTCTGTGCACACAGGATGACCGATCTACTCGCCTTACAAATGACGCGCAAGGCCCTCATCGAAGGGAAGGCCGATGCCCGCACCAGGGCTGCACAGGCGATCTCATCACGAACCTCACAACTGTACAAGGATGTGCCCACCGCCGAGGCGGAAGAAGTGGTAGTGCTCGAATTACGCGGTGTCGAAGAGCAGCTGCTGCGCAGCACTGCAGCAGTCTACCGCCGGGCCGGCCTCCTATGCATACGTGCGGTGTGTGCTGGTCTTCCGCCGCAACCACTGGGCAGCGACCTGCTCATGGACTTACTTTGTCCTGTGCTGCACAGCATGGGCGACGCGGACCCGATTGTCCGCATTGCCGCCATCGAAGCGTGCTACGAACTTGTGCGCCACCACGGGGCAGAGGCGTGGAGGGCGCGATTCACGGACCTCTTCACTGCACTCTCCATCGCTGTGAGCGACCGCGACAAGCGCGTGTTTCTGCTAGCTGAGGAGGTCTCGTGTACACTAAAAGAGTCGGTGAGCCGTAACGGCGCTTCTGCGGTGGACATGAACACCTTTGCCTCCTTTGTGTCCGACACGCTAGGCAACTACACGTCGACGTCGGGACCGCTTGTGGTCGACGTGGGCGCGGCCGTGTCTCAGTGGGTCCTTCAGTGGCTGCGGTTTGTGCTGGAACTGCCGGGCTGCCACTTCGCCGCCTCCATGGCGTCGCTCCTTCGCGTACTGCTCGCCGCCTCTGTCAGCAACGACACGAACGTGTTTGACATCCTGCATGAATGCCGGCACGGTGTCTCACAACACTATTCCGCCGAGACAGCAGCGGATGTATGCGAGGTAGTGGGGGCCTTGTGTACATGTGTACACGACACAACATCTGCACGGACGCGCGTGTTCTGCCTGGAGTGGTTGTCAGAGCTCATCCACCTCGCAATTCATGACGACATTTTCCAACGCCACGTGCCCCGTGTTCTGCAGGCGACACTGCCTGAGCTGAGCTCGGTCGATGGCTCCACACATGCAGCGGCCGTCACCACTAACCAGGAGGTGCAACACGCGATTGTGTCTGTCGGGGACGGCGTGTCGGCCGGAGTGATAGACCTGCTTTTTCGGAGCGTATTGGAGATGCTTGACAGCGGTGCTGGGGAGGAGACGCTCATTGGCGGACTAGAATGGCTCCTTGTCCTGCACCACCTTGCGCCTGCGACGTCGGAGAATCTACTTTGTAACGTGCTAGGGCGGATTACCATGTTGCTCGACGTCGCTTCAGAGAACGTGGCCCTCCGAGGCACCGAGGTGGCATGCGTGCTCACGAACAACGGCCACTTTTCGGATCTGGTGCAGCTCGTGCTGCAGCGGCTGTTGCACCACAATTACGATGGGCAGCTGCTGCGGCGCTTCCCCGATATCGTGCGCCGGTTACACACGCTGCGCAGCGGGATCGAGGAGGAGGGCTTCAGAGAGGGCGTGCTCGTCCACTTCGCACGGGCGTTGTCTGACATGACCGACTTGCGATTTGTGAGCAAGGTGGTGCTCTCCCTCCAAGCCATGCTGGCCACCTTCCCTGAGCTTGATGATGTTCGGACACTGCTGCGCCGCGGGCTGACAAACGCAGACACGGCGGAGATGTTCTCGACGCTGCTGCCGTGCTGGCGATACAACGCTGTAGCGCTGCTGTCGCTGGGACTGCTGTGTCGTCACTTCGTCTTCACCCGGCGCATCTGTGAGCATCTCGGGGAGGTTGAGATGTCTGTTGCCACGTACGTGCAGCTCGATCACTTGGTGCAACAACTAGAGTCGTCTACCTTCACCTTTTTGCGCGTGTCCCTGTTGCACCCCGCAGCATGTCCGGCGCTGGTGCAGACGCTCTACGTACTGCTCCTTCTCCTTCCGCAATCGTCACCTCATTATGCGGTGCTTTCCCGTCGCCTGCAGCCTGTCACAGTGCTGGTGCAGCTGGACAAGGTGGCCCCCGAGCCCCTCGCAACAGCAGCCCAGGTCGAGGTCTCTGCCGCCCATTGGGGCCAATACATATCTGCTCAAGAAGCGCTTCTGCAGTATGAGCAAACGTTGTGAGGTTGGCGAAGGGCACCCCCGCGTAGGCAAGCAGGGAAGACTCTCGCCATCTTTTCCTCTCTTCGTTCCCCCCCGTCTGTCGCCAGCTTTGACTACCTTGGAAGTGGTTGATGACCACGGTTTCTCGCGTTTTTTGTGCCGCTCCACACGCTTGTCTTTGCCGTGGCTCTCCTATCGATGCGGTGCAGCGGCGTTTTCTGCTTTCGCCACTGTGGGCTTCCAGCAAGGAGGTGGAGATGGTCCGACGAGCACGCATAGACCAGTGAAAACAGAAGTGCAAAAACACTGACGTCGCTATGGCGTCTTGTAGCTGTTGCGTGCCAACCGCGCAACTCACGTGGCGGAGCAGATGCATCAATGTGTGCATACGCGAGAGCGCCACGTATATGGGATTCAGTGCCGTAAAGGATGCGTGTCAAGTGGTGCCTGTTTGTAAGCCATGAAACGAGTCCTT
Source organism: Leishmania mexicana MHOM/GT/2001/U1103 (assembly GCF_000234665.1). NCBI lineage: Eukaryota > Euglenozoa > Kinetoplastea > Trypanosomatida > Trypanosomatidae > Leishmania > Leishmania mexicana. The sequence goes on from NC_018318.1 coordinate 598,160, forward strand.
TTTGTGTGAGTATACTGCCACCCGTAACGCAGACCATTCTCCTTCCTCTCCACCTCTTTGCCGCCGCTGCGCTCCCTCTCGTTCTTTTTTTTTGTTTGCTCGACCGTTTCCCTATTCGTTGAGCTCATGCTGCAGATAACGCATACGCCTCAGCTCGTGTCGCTTTCTAGCCCATCTCGCCCCCTTATTTTTCTTGTGGAATCGCCTCCTCTTTTACTCCCTTCTGCACACCGTTAGCTCCGTTCACCTCCCGCACTTCCGCCGCTGGGTAAGCAAAGATGTCTTCTACCGTGTCTGGTCAAACGATCCCGAAGCTGTTTCCCAAGGCGTTCCACAGCTGGGTTGGAACGGGGCGCATCTTCAACTTTCTCGCTCCGTACGAACAGAACCCCGTCATTGCGTACCTCAACTCCATCTACAACACCGCCCCCTTGTTCAAGTGGTCGCTCTCAATCGTACCCCTTTACGGCATCGTCTCTGGATACCCGCCGGTGGAAAAGATCGACTTCAACTCGAGTGCTGCCCTGTGCGCTACTGGTATGGTGTGGTTCATCTACGCACTACTCATTCAGCCCCAGAACTCTGGAAGTCGCTCGCTGGCGTTGGTGAACATCTGCTTGGCCACGGTTAACGGCTACAACTGCTACCGTAGCGCGCAGCACAGGCGCATCCAGGCGGTCAAGGCAAATAGCATCGAATGAGCCGGCGCCGTCGCGCAGGCTTGCATGCAGAGGCCTCGTCATGAGTGCTAAACGCACTTGTCTGTGATGTCCTAGCAACTCCGGTGGAAACGACGGGCATCTCTGCTGCATGTCGAGATGGAGCATGATCTTGGGCGTGGGCATCTATCAGCTCCCCTCCCGCTCTCCTCCCGTGCGGCTTTTTGGTTATGTATCTCTGAATGCTGGACCGTCGTGTGCAAGGCGAGCCGGTTCAGAGGGTGTCAGCAGAAGTAGGGATGACGGAAAATCGAGTTACCCCTATCGCTCTGTTCTCTCCAGCAACATGTCGCCGCTCAAAAGCATTGAGCTCTGTGGTCGGTCACCGCTTCGCACGCGACGCCGAAGGTGCACTTAAAGACACAGCATGCATATTCTCTTTTCCCTCTTCCAGGCGTTCATTCTGCCGTTGAGCCTGAGCGTAACGAAACCCTCCATTCGGCCCCCTCGGCGGTGCAAAGTAGCGGCAGACACGCAGTACATGAAGTACTGCCTCAACGGTCGGAACACAGCCTGTGCCTCAAGCTCTACCCCCTCCCCCTTGCTTCACAGCAGCTCCTCCCATCATGCTGGTCGCCACGCGGTGCAACCCCATTGGGGTGGCCCCGGCTTCCCACCACCACGAGCAGGTGTGAGGACCTTGTAAGATGCGTTTCGGCCAGGTGAACACTCTGTCCATGATATGGATGCGACATGCGTGTTCACTGTGACAGGTCACTTTTAGGGCACGCCGTCCAGGTCCTCATCGTCAGCATGAGTTTTGGCGAATGGATCTCGCTTCCGCATGCCGCAGGTACTTGACCCTGTCACCGCCAGAAGTGGCTCGACATTTTGCATATATAAAGCCAAGATGGTGCCCGCTGCCTCAGCTCCCCTCCCAACCACACACAGAGTAGTCTAGTAGACTCTGGATACCACGCGCTGAGGTATCCCTCATTGTGTGTGGAGTAGAACTGCGAAACGGCGCGAGAACGAAACGAAACCCGGTGACCGCTGTTGTGATCCTCGCCTTGAATACACATCTTCCCTTCACCCCCCTGTAAGGTGCAGTGTGTGGGTGTGTGGGGTGGCGGACGCATCGCCGCATTCAGTTCTTGTTGGCTTTCGCGGTGGTCTCTCCCAGGACGCCCTGCAAAGACATGATCCGTTTCCCTTCAGATACAGTGCAGTTTTCGTACGCGCCGCTGGGCTTCGTATGTTTGTTGTTTCTACAATGTTCTCATGCGCGCCAATGGAGCTCTCTGACCTTCACCTCTCGGACTTTACTCTCCTTTGCTGTTCTTCGTCCCTCATGGCTCGCTGTCTGGTCGTGAGGGGGTGCACATAGGGAGCACCACTCGCAACAGCAGCAATCGTATCACACCCACTGCGCGGCACGGGTGTGCTTAATGTTTTCGAAGGGATACAGTGTGCTGCTCCGGCCCTATCAACATGTTGCATTCGCAAAGCGGAGCAGCGCAGGTGGCGTGAATCTGAACAAGGGGGCGCTAACGGGGCGGGAGAGGGGAGACAGCTTTACGGAACCGGAGGTGTACCGCAGCAAGACAAACTTGACAGCGATGCTAAAGACAAGGCGAAAAGAGCGCCGCCTCCTGAAGGAGGAGAAGCAGCGCACCGTGATGGACAATCTGAACCTGGACACGCGTACAGTGGAAGCGCTTCATGCGGGGCGTCGATTGCCGCAGACGCCGGCGGAGATACAGGCAGTTCGCTCCTCTGACGACGCTCTCGCCGAGGACAGTTACAACAACCAGGACTACACAACCACCATGCGCAATTTGATGCGGCGCGAGGTGGATCGCCGAGATCATGTGGCCGACAAGTTTGGCCAGCCACCCACGTCGCGGGAGTTTTACCAGCTCTTTCGCAAATTGCGCTCCGCCGACTCAGACGAGGAGGCGGTGGAGCAGCACCAGCGGAGGCTAGTGGAGGAGCATGGCGTGTACCCAAGCTCGCGCATCGACTCCTTCATGCTCGACGACGACAGCTACTTCCCCGATTGGGTGCACGCCCTCCCCTACAGCATCCGTGACCGTGTCAAGTACGGATCGCTCGGACTCACAGAGGATGACGAGGCGCTGCGTGTGCGTCTGGCGCGGCTGCCGCGTGATGCGCGATTGCGCGAGTGGAAGCGGCTGAAGGCGGCAAAAGAGTACGGCGCAGCTAAAGAGGAGACGCTCACGTTGGCGGAGCTGCGTGATGCCCGTCAGGGAAAGCGGCGCTTTCACTGGCTGCAGCGGAAGCGCCAGAAGCGTGCCGCGGCACTACGGCGCATGGCGATGCGTAAGCCAGAAGGCTACGAGCTGTGGCCTTCCTCCGTGAGTGACTTTAGTCAGCGGATTGCCTTCATCGCACAGCACGTCGAAAACGGTCTGCAGACTGGTGGCGAGTGGCCCCTCAATGAGGACGCTCTTACCAAGGCGAAGATCAAGCGGCGGCAGAGCGAGGCGGAGCGGACCTTCCTCATGTCTCCAGATGAAAAGAAGATGGTGACAAGCGCCGGAGGAGGCCGTATGCACGGTGGTATGAAGGAGTTGCTCGATTCTCTGGACGAGCCAGAGAAGCGGTACAAGAAACTCTCGCGCAAGGCTTACGCTAACCGGGTGAACGCCATTGTGCACGGCGACCAAGATGAGCATGGCCGGAAGTACAGAAAGCTTCAGAACCTTGCCACACGAAGGCAGCGTCGATACGATTCGCTTGCAGAGATGGCACTGGAAAAGGAGGTGCGCAAGGAGCCCCTCGTCAACGTGAGTGGGCTTAATCACACAGACGACGAGCACTGGAGCCGTCACGAGAAATCCTGGGTTGATGGCATGCCCTCGATTCGCTACGGCAGCTGAGTTCACATGCAACTCCTCGTCTTCTTCAATTCTTACCCCTTGCCTAGAGTAACATCTCTAGAGGCACGCATGAAGGGGGGGGGGAGAGACAGCAAGAAGCGAAAAAAATGGAGGCGTGTTAGTCTCTTTAGTGGTGTTTGCGTGTGCGTATATGCGCAACTGTCGCGCAGCGACACTTCACGAGTTGACCTCTGTGTACGTGTGTGTGAATGTTGCGGCGCAGACACTCCCACCTTGTCTTCTACGCGGTAACTGTACAAAATCCTTGCCCTGGTGCATAAAGAAAGCACACACACACACACAGACAGACACAGACACAACTTGGTCTTGCTGATCGGGTGGCTGCATCGATGCTGGCTAACAGCATTGCCAGCGCACTGCGATCCATTGCAGCGCGCTCTCTCGAGGGAACTCCAGTGGCATCCTCTATTTGCTCATCCCGCATTCCCCGTTCGGCTGATCGCCAAGAAGTGGCTCCTCCTGTCTCTCTTATCCGCGCATCCCCTCACCTGCTAAACGCATCAACCACACTTCTCTCGCTGCGTCTGCTCACACGAGCACACGCACCTGCAAACAACAGACAAACACTGTGAAGTATTTGACGCACTATACAAAGAGCGTCTCCCAGGTGGTCGAGCGAAAAAAAAACGAGTGCGCATAGCGTCTTCCTGTAGCCGTGCATCTTCCACCCAACCCACACACCTTTTTTTGTTGTGTCTGCGGACTAGGTGCCTGTCGCCCTCTTCTTTCTCCAGCTCGCCATCATGTTCGGCAGGGGAACGCTTTCCCGAAAAGCCCTCGTCGGCACGGCGGTGGCGGGTTTTGTGGGGGTTGGGGGTGGGTACGCAATGTACCAGCGGCGCCTGAGCGAGAACCGCAGCGTGACCGCCGAAGCCTTCAATGCCATGCAGGACGCCACGAAGCTAGATGAAGCCTTCCAGAAGCTCTCCGACCCCAAAGAGCACCCCCTCATTCAGTTTTACCGGTACACCACCTGCCCGTGGTGTGGCACCGTCAAGGCATTTCTGGACTACAACAAGATCCCGCACGAGTGCGTAGAGGTGGAGCCAATGTTCAAGACGGAGCTGGCGGAGAGCCTGTACAAGAAGGTGCCGCAGCTGCGGTTCGAGTCCAAGGCAGGCGCCAGGTCGTACCTGGTCGACTCGCAAATCATTGTTGACACGCTTAGCGAGAAGATGGGCATTGGAGGCCAGCTAAAGGATGAGGATGTGAACAAGTGGCGCACGTGGGCCCGCAGCTCTCTCGTCCGCTTTGTCACTCTCGAGTTCAACCGCTCCCTCCCCGCGGCGTGGGCCGGCTACTCCTACATCGACAGCTGCGACACAATCCCCTATGCCAACAAGCTCTTTCTCAAGGTGATTGGGGCACCTGTGATGTACCTGGTTGCCATGATGATCACCAAGCCGCGTCTCGTAAAGGCAGGTCTCATGAAACCCGACGACGACCCGAAGCAGCGCCTGCACGACGAGATCAACCGCTTTACCGCTGAGGCACTCGTCGACCCCAAGTCCAAGAAGCCGCGAGCCTTCCACGGCGGCAGAAGGCCGGACCTGGTTGACCTGGACACCTATGGCGTTCTTCAGTCGGTCCGTAACCACCGCATTTACAACGAGATGGTCACTGAGACACTGATTGGCCCATGGCTGGAGGCAATGGACAAGCTCATGGGAAAGGCCTAGCGCGCTTGCTCGCGACAGCATTTCCCATAGTAGCTCACCCGCGTACCCATTAAGTGTACCCTGAATCGGCTCGGACGCCACACGCTGACTCATCGACTCACTGAACCTGTTTCATCTTCGGCTGCTCACTTTTGTTTTCCACGTTCATGCGTGAGCATCGGCAGTGTAGTGGTGTGGGAGGGCTTCCGCCTCTGCACGTCGACGTTCTTTCCCCCTCGACGCACCACGGATGATACAACACAGCTTTCGTCCGGCAGCCGCGCCCCTCCTGTCTCCCCTCACAATGCCGGGCTTCTCCAGCTGTTTGTTTGCCACCATGTGGTGCGCCTTCCGGAGCAGCGCGTCCTCTTGTCTTGCTCGTCAACACAAGAAGCGGGAGGACGGCGCGGCGGGGCTCTTTGGCCATGAGCATACGTAGGCACGCATTGCCCTTGCGTGTCTTCGATTTCTCTTTGTTCATTTCTAACACGTGCTCACATGATAATAAAAGGAAGGACCGACCTGGGACGTTTAAATATGTCTGTGCGCGTGTCCCTGTGGGCCCGACGAAATTGTATCTTGTTGTTTCTCTCTCTTTCTACTCACAGGCGGTCCGCATCAATCTCCAGCATTATCGGCACAAGAAGGCCTTCTGCAGACAGCACATAGCAGCTGTGAGAAGCACTCTTCTCGGGTTTCAACAAACAGTGAACGGCAGCGTGATGGAATGGGTGTATGTGCGGATGCGGTATGGACGTATGGCCGTGGTGCGATCTTGAACGCCACCATATCTGCGTTACTGCGTCTCCGGCAGTCTCTCGCGCTGCCAGGGTACATCAGTGTTTCCACGATGATGTGGCGCCCACTTCACCACACATCCGTGCATGCCCCCCTGTCACCCCTTTCTCGACTGCCACATGGCCCTCTTGTTCTCTCTCGGTTGCCTACCGCGACACCATTCTCGCCTTTCCGTGACGGCCGCTGTTGATCAAAACGAAAAGAAGGAGTGGAGTGGAGCGCGAGATCGCACCAGATACACTCTCGTAAAAGCTACAGTGGTGCGCATATAACTACAGCTTCGACACCCGCGACTGCACTCTGTGGTGCCGGTGTCCGTGTTGTTACTCTGTCCCCCCTCTCGTTCACGGCCGGCGCGTGGCAGCGCTTAACGTCTCGTTTTCGCTCCGTTCTCTCTCTCTTTCTCTCCCTCTCGACTAATCACGCTTCCTTGCACGCCTTGATGCACGCAAGGAAGCCCGCGAAGTAGTTCAACACCTCCTCTTTCCGCTGTTGCTGGCCAGCTTGTGGGTTCCTCGGGTGGGGTGGCAGTGACACACGCTTGTATGGGAGGTGCCCCGCACGATGCAGTTCAATAGCGCCGCCGCTCGTCCCGCGGTGTCGCAGGGCCGCCACCGGTGCGCCATTGCGGTGAAGCGCAACGTACAGTACCTCTTTGTAGTGGTACCGAAGCCAAAGCCTCCGCCAAGGGTTGAGCTTGAGCCGCTCATGTTCTTCGAAACCCTCCCTCCCACGACGCCAGCCGCACCGGATCCTCAAGAGACCGAAGCCATGTATATGCCAAAGCGGGACAGTTTGGAGGACTCCATTGCAATACCACTCGAAGTGAACGGAAGCGGCCAGTTGGGGCGCTCGCTGGCGTTCCCAGCGACGGAGTTCGCCTCTCTCGCAGAGGCGCAGCAGCAGTGCGGCCCCTTCACGTCTTTCCATGAGTACCCGGCGCTGTTTGGGTGCCTCATAATTGACAAGGTGTACGTGCTTGTTGCCACAGGCGTCACAGCCGCGGTACCCTTGCCCTTTGCGGGTGCCATCTACAATGTGACGGGGACGGCGTGGGTGCCGTTCGAAATACCTGGAGTGGTGCCGGTGCACGTGAGCCCGACGGACCGGGTACGGCTGCGTGAGTTTCAGGAGTGCGCGTTTTGCAAAGGCTACTACTACACTGACGACGTGAACGTCATGCTACCCTTCCCGTTCACGAAGCCAGCGAACTGTGCGCCACCGGACATGGCCTGCGACTGGTCCTACCACCTCCGCGAGTCGTTCTCTGCCTGCTCGCTGGCGGCGGCGTGCTCTGTGTTGGTGCGCGGCTTCGCCGGAGAGCGCGTCTGCACGCTCAAGGACGGCACCGAGCTGCACCTCGTCCTCTTGGGAAGGCAAAGCAACATCAATCCTGGTCCACGGTACCTCAGTCGTGGCCTTAACGCGGCAAACGGCGCCGGCAATGACCACTACTACGAGTACATTCTCTGGAAGTACCACGGCCCCGACGCCGTCACCTTCACACGCCACTCCATCCTGCGCGGCACCATCCCGGTGCACTGGACGACGCAGATGACCATGTCACTCTCCGAACCGGCGATGATCTTCAGCAGCGACAAGGCCGAGGTCCTCCGCGGCAGCGCGACGTACTTCTCAAACATGTTCCAGGAGCTGAAGCACTTGATGCTGCTCGACACGAACGGCCGAACCTCGGCAAATCCGCAAGTGCGATGTGTTAACCTCCTCCGCCTTAACCCGAGAAGCGGCGAGGATGTCCTGGCGCGGCACTTCCTCGATGCCGTGCGGGCATCAGATGTTGTCATCAAGCAGACGTTCCCAGGCGGCAGCCTCGACCTCGTCCACGTTGACTGGCTAAACCTCATCAAGGAGTACGGCATCGACGTTGCCACCTCTACCTTCTGGGAGGCATCAATGGGATTCCTCGGCACCGCGTCCACAGCTGAGGATTCGATGATGACGGTGGGTATGATTCACCGCACCGGCCAGGTGGATCGCCTAATCACGCAGTCGCGCTTTGTGCGTGTCAACTGCGCCGACTCGCTCGACCGAACGAACCTCGGCTGCTTCTTCACGTGCCTGCAACTCTCCATCGCCATGCTCATCACCCAACGTATTCCGTACGGTAGCTTTCAAGAGAGCCCGCCTGTGCCTCGGCTGGACGCGTCTGACGAGGTCGGTCAGGAAGGTGGGTACGCGGCGGCCTTTGCGCCGATGTCGGGCGCGAAGCAGACGGTGCCGAAGCCGTTTGTGAACACGTGGAACGAAGCCCGCGATCCACAATGCATTCCGCCCGTCATGGTCCGCGCGCTAGCGGAGCTGTTTGTGAACAATGGCGACTGTGTGGCGATGCTGTACACGAACTCGGCAGCCATGCACGGTAACATTCTGCGTGGTGTGTGCGGCATGCGACTGCAAGGGCACAACGCTGTGATTGCAACACAGCGCAAGTTCGAGAACGTCTTCGAGGACCGGAAGAAGCTGCGCGGTATCGAGCTGCTGCTGGGGCGAAACCAGGGTGATCACTTTCCCTCTATTAGCCCGGTATTCCTTCTGCGTCCAGTGCCGTATACGCAGTGGGCGTGCGCCCTTGTTGCCCTCGGTGTTCCCGATAACGTCCCCACGAGCGAGGTGGACTTGGCGGTGCGGCGTTCGTGGGACACGCGCGTCAAGCCACAGCTCGCCGCGCTCCAGCTGCCACCCATTGAGAGCAAGGCGCTGGTCTTCACCGTCACGCTATCAGCGGTGTCGACGATGCGCGAGGGGGACGAGGTGACGCAGTCCGTGCAGCAATCCTCCTTCCGCGGGATGCCGCCGGAGGAGGCAGTGGAGGGCTCGTCGCCGGTCAACGGCACACCTCCCCCGCGAAAGGAGCGGCTTGCCATCATCGAATTCGACCCCAATCTGTGTATCGTTGTAGACGCGGCGGGCTTACTGCGGCAGCAGGGTTTCCTCTCGCTTGGCAACAGCAACTGTGTCCTTTCCCCGTATGCGTACCCTGTGCTGACGGCGAACGACTCCAACAGGATGACTGGCGCCGTCAAAAACGTTGGTACATCGCTCAAGCGCGGGTTCACCAGTTTGATGCGCGGGCTCAACTGAATTTGAGGGCGCCGTTCCTCTGTTGACTGGCTCCCTCTTCGGATACGGCTGCTTGTATTGTTTCTGTTTGTTGCTTGTTTCGCAGATGGGCCCTCCGTCTCTGTGTACTTGCCTGCAAAACGTCACCACATTCCAGCTGGTAACTGTAAGAAAGCTACCCGACGCCCAGTTTATGGGACTTCAGCGTCGTTCAGTTGCGTTCGACGTCGCTTGGCTGCTGCTCTCGCACGCGACTCCTTGCATACACCGTATGACGCTTGCACGATGAGCATGTTCTTTCTCGGCATACGCGTCCTCTTCCTCTCTGATCCTGGTCAGCCGCTTCCCTCGCACAAGCTATGAGCGCCATCAGGCTCTATCGTATGTGCTCTCGCAGCCATTCCTGATCTCCACCGAGTGCACGGCCCATCAACTTTTGCTTCTCCATCCTTTGGGAACTGGAGACTCTCCTCGCTACCGGAGCCAGTGGCAGAGCCCACCAACGCCCTACAGCTGAAGCCGACGTCTTTTTTGCGTTTGAACGCATCCCGTCTGCGCCACATAACATCACGGAAACTCTGCTGGACTCTCGGCCCATGTCCTAGTGCGAGGTAGCCTTGGATGTGCCATAGAGGATTCTCATCTCGACCATCTGAGTGCTGGCTCGGCCTCGGACACTACTCCCCACGGCCGCCTCTCTGGTGTCCCGAGAGCCGCGCCTCCCATCATGCTGGTCGATGCTGATGGCGCATCTCTCTCTTTTTGTTGGGTGGCTGAGGCTTCCCACACCAGTTGGCGGTGTGAGGCCCGGGGGTAACACATACGTTCGAGTCGCGCGGACACTCTGCCTGCTCCTATGCATGGCGCAAGCGTGCTCGCTGTCGCGGGTCGCTCCGATGCAACGCCATCCAGGCCCCTGGCCGCGGACAGCAACTGCGGTGGATAGCTCCGACTCCTCCCCCCATTTCGCGAACGTGACCCTGCGATCTCCCACGCGGTGCGGGGTCCGCCGCCACCAGCGGGGCGGAGTGACAGGGGAACTTCTCAAAAAGAAATCTTGTGCGCCCTGTGGACTGTCTTGCACGTGTGGCTGTGCCACAGCGCCACTCTCCTTTTCAATCTCGACACACCTTTATCTATTCCTTGGCGCTGACCTAACCGCGAGCATGTGCAGTCTGCCTTGTGCCGCGTGTGTTACTCTTCTCAGCATGTCTCTCTCTGTCGTTTTTTTTTCTCTGCACTACCATCCGTGGCGTCAATCACCGCGTGTGTGCTCCAGTGTGCATTCACCCAACGTGTCTTTCGTTGAAGGCCGCTCTTGTTCTCTCTTTCTCTGCCTCTTGCGACGAGCCACCATGCAAGAGGCGTCAAACGTGCCGCCAGTTTAGCGTCCACGTCAGTGCGTGCATGAGGGATGCCTCCCCAGGCAACACTGTGACGAGTCTGGAGCCTCTTCCCCCCTCGACCTGCCTGTGCCACCGCACGATCGACTGCCTTCGCGATTAGCGCCAGCGAGGTGCGAGGCTCTTGATGATCTGTCTGACGCTCGGATGGATGAGCGGCCGCGCTTGCTGTCTGGTGCTCCGTATCCTCTCGCCACCTCGGTTCTGGGCTCAGCTAACTGGCGAATGACTGTGGCACAAGCGCAGGGCGACTCCACGGTAATCGAGCAGAGGGTGGTGGGCTTGTGTCTGGGTACACGCTGGAGTACTGGGAGCGGCCTCGTCGTATACCTTTCCATGTTGGTTCCTGGTAGTTTTACTCTTTCGTCCTCTTGACGAACACCCAGGGTTGCGGAAAGAGGGGCACATCCACGGTTCCTCGTGCGGCGATGCTGCGAGCGGAAAGCCTGCCCACGCAGGACTCCTGCTTCAGCCTCCCTCTTCGTGCTTGGTACGCCTGATTCCGTGTTGTTGGCAGCGCTCCTTTGCTCTTTCCGGATATGTGTGATGGGCGGCAGTGGTTTGCACGAGGGTTAACTGCTCGTTGCGAAGTGGGGCTGCTTTCCTGCTGCCACGTCACCTTGACTACCGATATTTCATCTGGAGCTGTCTCATCGCGTTCTGCTCCTCCCTGCACTGGCGCCCCGATGCCACCGCTGCAGCAAGCAGTGCACGCTTGTTTTTTGTTGTCTGTGCTTTGAGTGGGTGCTGCCTCTGTGACTGTGAGGGCATGATGGGATGTGCAACAGCGGAGCAAAGGGAGGGGCACGACCGTTTGCGTTTCCTAGGCACGCAGGAGGGAACTTCTACCCTCCGTTGCCGTCACGCACGGTGGACTGCTACGTCTTGTGGTGCTACCACCATGGTCACATTTTAATTTTCTTTCGCCGTGGTGTCGTTTGTTCGTCGTTTCCCTGCACTTCGTTGGCTATGAAAGACCTGTGCAACGTCCTGCTCGCTGACGTGTGTACGACTGTGCAGGTTAGGGTGAAGGTGTGTGTGCTTGCGCGCCTTGCTTTTGTGATGTGGTGGAGCATTACGTGCGCCCCCTGCACGACTGCGCTGTCTGCACTGCGTGTTGTGTGTGCTTGGCGTGCTGCTTTATTTGTGTGTATTGTGAATTGTTTGCGCTGCTGCTGCGCTGTGTGCGGACCTGCGTGGTGTAGGACTGTGCTGGTGATGGTTGTGGTTATGGCTGTGGTTGTGTTGCTGTTATCCCTTGGTGTGTGTGGTCTATTAAAGGTTGTTGTGTGCGTGTGTTATGGTACGGGTGCGGGTACGGGTACGGGTACGGGTACGGGTTCGGGTACGGGTCCGGGTTAGGGTCAGGGTTAGGGTTAGGGTTAGGGTTAGGGTCAGGGTTAGGGTTAGGGTTAGGGTTAGGGTTAGGGTTAGGGTTAGGGTTAGGGTTAGGGTTAGGGTTAGGGTTAGGGTTAGGGTTAGGGTTAGGGTTAGGGTTAGGGTTAGGGTTAGGGTTAGGGTTAGGGTTAGGGTTAGGGTTAGGGTTAGGGTTAGGGTTAGGGTTAGGGTTAGGGTTAGGGTTAGGGTTAGGGTTAGGGTTAGGGTTAGGGTTAGGGTTAGGGTTAGGGTTAGGGTTAGGGTTAGGGTTAGGGTTAGGGTTAGGGTTAGGGTTAGGGTTAGGGTTAGGGTTAGGGTTAGGCTTAGGGTTAGGGTTAGGGTTAGGGTTAGGGTTAGGGTTAGG